>NW_026858166.1:0-43998 GCF_026571515.1 Ruditapes philippinarum
CCCCCCCACCCCCTGTTTAGACAGCCAAAGTTTCAACTTAAGACCTTACCATTGGACAAAAAAGACAAGTACTTACATTATAATTAGATTGTTAGTAAAAATATCACCCTTAGTTCGAGGACAGTCACAGCTTCTCGTTTTGAAAACAAAAATTTAAATGTAACACACTATATATTCAGCATGTCGTACTGACATTGTTTTAAACATCCCTTATATACGGGTGATGTCATTTCAAAACACCTTTTCCTACTAATCTTAAAGTTTGTAAATTACATGGCCATTACTGTATGATGATAGACTTACAGAGGGCTACTATTTAGAGTTGTAACCTAGAGAGTGGTAAAAACATGTTAGTACGTGTTGACAATAAACAGATTAGAACCTGTGCCATTATCATTATCCTTTGAAAAGTTTGATGAGTAACAAAATGTAAAATTAATTTATTCATATACTCAACCAAAAAGAACGTGAAAATGTATAATTGATAAGATAAAACAAGTAAAACAGAATGTGTTTGATCTTTTTTCGGTCCCGTAAATGTACTGTGTGCTCAAGCGTCTAGAATGTAAGACAAAATTAGTAACCATACTGTTTCATTCTTGCCTGAACGTCACCAATAAACAAAAGACACTAAGTAAAAGCTTAGTGTATATACACTTGAATTAGGTCAATGGAATTGACTGGTGGCCATATATAAAAGAAAACATTGTAGCAGAATGGTGTCAGAGCTTAATTGAGCTACTACAGCCAGGATCTGTCTTGGAAATGAGTTTGGACAAACGTAGTCTAGAACAACTACTTTCGGCCATGCTATCTATATTGGTACACAGACAAAACGCCATGTTAATTGCTACGAATCATTTTTACGCTGTAAACTGTTGCTCGTTTTTCCGTTACAAAAACTTTCATATTTATACGATATATATTTTCAATTCATTATCATTTACTAGGTGAAACACAACTTGACTGAAATCAAAGTGTGTGTGGCTTCAGGAAAACATTCATATGTGGAAACTGACACGGTACTAAAACGCACCCAAAATGTACAGTGTTAAATGTTGAATAAATGATATTTGTAAATAACTTGTCACTGTCTTCAATGATTGCAACAGAATTGTACTCTATCGTAAGCAAAAAATGTACGTGCTAAATTCAAACAAACAAACCTTTCCTTTATGCGAACTTGTGGCCTAATGACTGAGGTATCTGCCTCTGTAAACACCGAGAAATAATCCGCACCCAACTGCTTCCTCATGTCATACAAGTCACACCCGTCATACTGGTTAGTTCGAGGAAGCGGACTGGGGAGCCAATGGTTTAAAGAGCTGGCAACTGTCATTTAAATCGCGTTGAAATTAGTAATTATAAAATTTAAAAAATCTAAAAACCTTATGGAAAAAAAAGGATTTTAACATTCATATTTTATACATGTAAGATTTGTGTAAGTAAATTTTTTTTTTTTACAGAATATCAGCTTGTATCTAAAATGTGTGCTTATTGTTAACATAGATTCTAAATCAACTTTATCGCATGATAAAATTAGATATATGACGTGGAGGATTAGAATGTTGACCGCCTTTAGTCTTCGTGAAAATCCACACAGGGAAATTCATCACAAAAATCAACATATCTGTCAGTTTACCATTACCACAATGATATTTATTCTTGTACTGGTTATAAACAGTAACACATTTACTCTAAAATAGATTTATTACCTTGTAGCCGTTTTAAGATGTTCCATTACATCTAACCATTATCGATAGCTCATTAACTTTGCATTTGCACTCGTTACGAATCGAACCAGGCATTCCCTGTCAGAAAGGCAGTCTGCAATTATATATAGAGTCTAAAGTCATGACTGCAATTACTTTTTGTTTAGTAAAAATAGTTAATGTCATTTAAATCTGCTATTTAAACTGCACATGTACACAGAAACATACAAACTAATAATTTCATATTTTCAATTCAGCAGCAAACTTTCATTAATTATGTTAAGATTCTTTGATATCCAAGAATATTTATTCATTTATTTTTGACGTGACATGAAATTTCGAATAATATGGAGGATATTATAGAGATTTGAAATCTACTTCAAAACACCGCATCTGCCTGTGCTAGTAAAAATAATGCAAAATGAGTTAAATATGCTTTCAACAAATCATGTTTATGCCAGCATATCGTGTCGACTTGTGATAAATGATGCAGTGACTCTGTTTCTACATTGTGCAAATGCTATGTACTTAAAAATTTGTCTGTAGAAAACATAAGGCTAAGAAGAATAATATTTGGTAAATTAATTTGATTTTTTTCTAAGATCCCAATAATATGACATCTCTATCAAGTTCGTACAACTAGCCGGTGATGATACCTAGCCTTACCATATGACAAGGGGAAATAAATCACAAAACAATGATGCATATCAAAGATTCATATTTATTTAAGAATGGGAGTAATGGCCATGCCTCACATAACTTTAAGTATAATTTATAAATTATATTGTAATTTATCTAATAATGAAAAAGAAAGAAGAAAGCCCTGGGAACAGATGCTGACTTGGTTCCATTGAAATTACAGTAACAACAAAAAAGGCTGGTGGCGAATACTGAAAAACGCCACATGCAGATAAACAATATCATAATATATAATTAAATATTGCAATCAAACACAAATGTTTGTTATCATACTATTTCATCACAAAAATGTCATTTTACTATTGGTCACCACACCATCCATTTGTTTTCTATAATACCATCAAATCTGTTCAGCATTTGAAATTGTTCATCCACACATAACTGTGAGCCATGACGTGCCGTGCCAGTCTGAAAAACAAACCGAAAACACGACAGCAAACACAAGTAGTGTTAATTTACAATTCATACCTCAATGAGGGAGAGGAGGCGGGTGCCCAAAATTTCATAAGTAAATAAAACATGAACATGAATATTATACAAAATCTACACAGTCCGAAATTTAACCTTCCCCTATAAAAATGGCGAAAGGAAAAGGATATGCTAAATGCCGGTACGTGCAAATAGAGATTCATTCCCCATGTAACCTGTTCAAGCCTTTAGTGCTCAAACAATATTAATGATTAGTTACTCGGACATAAAACAACTTTTTAATATAGCTTATCATGGCACGTACAAGTGTCCCTCTAGGGACATACATAGATAAATCAGATAAACCAAGTTCTCGTGTCACGTTAATGATACGTTTTTGTCAACTGGTGAGCAAAAAGGTCATTTACTATCATTATTTTTCGCTATGAACTTTTATTTTAGCAAATATAACTTGAATTCATTGATATTTTTATCATTTGCCTTTTACTTGTCAATCAAGGATTTTTAAATGGAACCTGTCAGTGGCCTGTCTATAAAGCCAGACAGAAGAAAGTTCGATATGTCATTAAAACGTTGTTTAAACTAGTAATTGTATCATTAAATGAAATGTGTATACTGAAGAGCTGTTTAAAGACACAAGACATGCCTATATAATTGTTCAAATCAGACAATTACTACCCAAGATAATATTTTGAGACTGCATTTATTTGACACCAACTACATGAAACATTCGGATATTTTATATATGACTGCTAAATATTGCTGAATATTCTTCCTTAATATAACCTTATTTCAAATTTCATTAAAAAGCACTCATCTAAAATGACCAATATGTTTTAAGGGGAGCGGAAGTCTAGGTTTAAGTTGTTTGCCGGAATCATTTACTCTTTGGATATTATAAAAGAACATCGAAATTAAAATATTTTTGGAAAATAAAAATAAAAGCATTCCCGAGGCCTAATGGGCCTTTAACAGATATATATCAGAATATAAGACATGGCTTTATATCAGGAGATACAATTTTAAAGCTGATATTAGGTTTGATTTATTATTGTGCAGACAACTGTTAGATTATTATTTTCTCTATATTTGTATGAATTATATGAACAGACCTTTGCTTTGTAACAATGACTTGCACATCTTTCTCTTGTTTTTATCAATTTAGATTGAATTCAATACCTTATTTGGTTTAAACATATTTATTTAAGCTCGATTGCGAAGCAAGTTCTTGCAACTTATATTAATCACTTTCGAGTCCGCTTCCTGGAACCAACCAGTACTGGTGTCGTATGAAGAAACATGGTCGTGACCCGAGTAGGGCTCGAACCCATGATCTCTGGGTTGAGAGGCAGACACCTTAACCACTAGGCCACCGCTTACCTTATTTGATTGATATTAAAAGAAAAGAAAACAGCACATTTTTATATCGACAGATCTTCCATTATTGACTTATTCACTGTTAAACTTAGATTGTCGTTCTGTCTAAAGACATGTACTCTAAGTATTAAATTTTCTGACAAGGTTTTTTTTTTTTTTTTTTTTGAAACCCAACAGGTAACTTCGTTTATTGTCCCCGTCATGGGTAAAATAGGGTCGGGGATCCATCCGCTATTTCACCTTACAAGTTTTCTAACAATTTTACATACAATATAAATATTTATATATATACACATATGACAAGGACAACATAATTATGTAAATTATAAATTATAAGACTTCATGGGCTATGAAATTATGACATGCTTCATAATAATGCAACAAGATTAGTAGATATAATATATATAATCAAGTACACACAAGTATTGTTTCTTACTTATATATGATAAAAGATATATATTATATATAAATTCACATTAACTGAAAAAAAAAAAAAAAAAAAAACAACAACAAAAAACAAACAAACAAAAAAGAAAACAAACAAATAAAAGAAAAACAACGTTGTTCGTATAGAGGCCTGTATGTATGTTTTCATTAAGGTTGTCTGATTGTATTTTAAAAATCTTTTATGTTGCTATAATTTCCATATCGGTATTCTGATATAAAATATAAGGTTACTCATCATCAAGAGATAATATTTGAATAAAATTTTGCCACAATTTTGCCACAAATCACATCTCCATTCAAAAAAGCAATATATTCTTGATTTTTTAATTTTCTTTTTAAGTATATTAAAAACATATTTGTATCCAAGTAATTTTGACAATTTTCTCTAAATTTTGTTTTATAAACATAGTTTTTTGCTAATAATGCTACAAAATTCAAAATAGAATGTTTTCCATTATACGAGAACAGTATGCCTTTCATGTCTGAAATATCAAATTCGACAAAACACTTATCTCTAAGCCAGTTCTTTCAATTCTAAAAGAAAAGTATTGGTATGCGGGCATTGATAGAATAAATGTTCAATCGTTTCTCTATCAATGTTACAATATGAGCATAAATCATTATCTCTAATATCTATTCGATGTAAAAATGTATTTGTCACAAGAATTGTTTGATTAATCTATACTGAAAATCTTTCAATTTTATTTCTTTCACAGTATTTAAACTTGTACAATAATCTAAAAACTCCTTCTGTGATAAAGGTCCTACAGAATTTACCCATTTGTCAGCGTCAATAAGGATATCATAAAATAATCTGCAACCTTTACTATTATGTATAACACATTTAAGATAGGGATTTAACGAAATGTTTTGCTTGTATAAAAAATACTTCATCTCTACTGTTCCTAATATTTTCTCTCCATAAAAAAGGGATGGACTCAATGACTTGTTGAATATCTAAAAATGTACCTCTTATCTTATATATATCTTTCAATTTTTGAATACGGTAAATATTACCGTCATTGTCGTATAAATCAATAATAGATATTATATTATGATGTATCCAATTGTTAAAATATAAATTAGTGTTACGGAATCTAGTGTTAAACCATAATAGTGAAAATAATATATCTTTGATACTTTCAATGCTCACTTTTTCGCAAAAGTTAGTCCATGTTTTCAACACTTGTTTCCAGAAAATATTTGAAAGTTCTTCAGATATAACTGATGCATAACCAGGACCAAGTTTTACCACTTTGGTTATATTAAAACGAGAGAGGGTAACCCAAGATTCGCCATTTTACATACAGCCATACACCCATATAAGATAAGAAAAAAGACCTAATGAATTATTGCTAAATGGTCAAGATCACGCTTGCAGCATCACGTATATGTTTAGATGGCAGTTTTTTTGTTTAGCACATATGTATTATATTTAATTACCACTCACAATTGTCTACTATAAATTTCTCGTAGGCCAATGTGAGCAAATGTACCATTGTGACTAAAAATGAATTGTTACAAAGGAAACAGTACTTGTTTGTAACATTGAGTGTTGTGTTTTTTTTCACGTCTTAAATCTCGTTTGTTTGAACAGTCAAAAAAGACAACATCCAAGAAAACTTTTGCAGATAACTAGTTATAAAAATGGAACACGCAGACGATTGATATAACTTAAGAACTAAAACGTGTGACAGACAGACAGATGTAAACATTACATTTGTATTCAGATGTAGGGTAACGTCATTGCACATTGTCAAAAATTGAGGGCACATAGCTGATGAAGAATTCAAGTAAAGTAACGTATAACAATAGACTCTGAAATAGAAAAAATACGAAAAAGATTAAAGGACTTGAAAAACGCTCATGCTCCTCCAATATCTACAATTAACTATTTAAAAGTCAATTTAACACATCTGCGGATGTTTCTAAATTCAAAATTTTACCATTTCATGTTTAAATGTTGAATTCTGCTTAAGCCGGTGCTAGGGAGCGTGGACGGTAAAAAATTCTGGAAACAAAGTGATCCCTCGGAAGCATTAATCACAACAAAATTACATAAGAATTGCAGACTCGGTTTGATTGAGTCTGTACATGAGAGATAATGAATGAGTGCAACATCCCTCACGCCCCCTAGCACCGGCTTGAGCGGTACTCAATTCTCAACACTTAATAGTGCTGGCATCAATGATCCCGAAGGACCAGAAAATATAACAACACTGAAGTGAAGTACGGGGCAACTTTTTACAGCTGCCACACGGCACTTGACACCTGCTGTTGTGAAGTACAAAATTCTGGAAACAAAGTGATCCCTCGGAAGCATTAATCACAACAAAATTACATAAGAATTGCAGACTCGGTTTGATTGAGTCTGTACATGAGAGATAATGAATAAGTGCAACATCCCTCACGCCCCCTAGCACCGGCTTGAGCGGTACTCAATTCTCAACACTTAATAGTGCTGGCATCAATGATCCCGAAGGACCAGAAAATATAACAACACTGAAGTGAAGTACGGGGCAACTTTTTACAGCTGCCACACGGTAACTTGCACTTTCCAGTACCGTCCATGAACAGGCTCAATCAAACCGAGCCTGCAACATTTTCAATTTTGCCGTGTTGGGCTTTCTTTAGGGATTTTGTATTTACCTATTTTACATAGAAAATAACAAGAATAAAGATCAACAAGGCAAAGGCAACGTTCACAGGACGCCGCCCCCGGAAAGTTTAAAAAAAACAAACAGCTTAAAGTTATGAAGTTACAATATTTCTGTTTACAAGAAAACTTCACTTTGTTTCCAGAATTTTGTTATATTTTTATGGTCCTACGGGATCATTGATGCCAGCACTATTAATTTTTGAGAATTGAGTACCGCTCAAACCGGTGCTAGGGGGCGTGAGGTATGTTGCACGTTTTCATTATCCCTCATGTACAGACTCAGTCAAACCGAGTCTGCGGTTCTCTTGTAATTTTGTTGTGATTAATGCTTCCGAGGGATCACTTTGTTTCCAGATTTTTTAAAATCTACTTCTAGAAGTCTTGTGATTAAGATGAAGAATCAGTAAAAAGATGAACAAGAAGCAGCTATCATTTGTAATTTTGATAATTTATCAGCTACACACTGTATTTTCAGCGCTTAGAAAAACGGATACAAAATAATTGGATCTGTCTCTGCACTGGTATGTTACTTTGCATATTCCGAAAAGGTTATTATTTTCTTGCAAATCAGACAGGTTTATCTTCTATTTAGAAACATTTCTTACAACACCATGTAAGACAGGTCGCGTGCTTTCAATGACGTCATTCCCGCACCCCTCGGTAATTCATACTCTTCTATAGACCTTTTTACGACGCGGTCTGTTGCTATGAAAAATCGAACGTAAGTAGTATTTCTCGCGCATGCGCAATCTGCGTAGGAAAATAAGAGCATCACTGTACATAGAAATATAATTATGCATAGACAATTCCGACTAAGTTAAAGGTAAAAGGTCGAAAATAATATAAAATAGCTTTTAATAAAAATAGAAAAGATGCCTTTATAGCTTTGTAACACCGCACTTTGGGGTCAAACGCACTTTGCTGTCCAACCCCAAAGTGCGTTACACTTTGCATCGCACTTGGGGGTCAAAATCGAGAAACTGACCCCAAAGTGCGTTAATATGCTACATATCAACGCACTTTGGGTTTCAGAGGTATGAGCTCTGCTTAAATACTGAGTACTAATTTATTTTTGATCTGCGACATTGAAATATTTGAGGTGGAGTTAAAGATGGCGGTCGATACTTTGTTTGATGCTTAAATGATAAAAGTTTCATGAATTTTACTACTTGAAATATCTAAAAAATGGTGTCTTTGTTTAAATTTACAAACATGTTGGGCACTTCTTGTGGATCATTAGTTGTGTGATTTGAAGAAAGACATTCTTGCAAAAATATTTCATCAAAATCTGCATCAAAATCATCTGAAATACAGTTGAATAGATTTTGAAAATGTTCATCTGGAACATCTTTCCCTAATTCATGTTTGGCAGCAACTTAAATTTCACCAGAAAGCGAGCGAGAGTGCAATGAAGTCCTTCGAGTCTAAACGCTTTGCAGCAGTAAATTATACCCCAAATGAGTACCGTCAAAAGAACAAAACACTGAAAATAAAACTAAATCCCACTTAAAGTTAATAAATGAGTTTCTTGAAACAAAACATGAAGGTCGCCTTATTAATTTGATTCTTCCTGAAGAGCTTAACTGCCTTTTACAAGAGTTTGTTGTCTGTGTTCGGCAGAAGGATTGATCCAAGTATGAGGAATGATCAGTAGCTTAGACAGGTATACCAGTTCTTCCATTCTTCATTTGGTCTACTTTCTTAAACTCTCCTTTAACCTGGAAATAAAGTAATACAATTTTCACTTCTATAAAAAACAAATAAATAGAGAATATTGAATGGGTCGAGTTTAAATTTAAATACTAAATTATTGAACAAGTTGAATAAAATCATATTATGCAGCCTCTGGTGAGAATAATATTGTTTTTTTCCACGGGTTCAATAAATTTAGTATTGAATCTACATGAATTAAATATCTTTAAAATATACTTATCAAATATTCAAAGTAAAAATGTAATATATTTTTATTACATCGCTCTATTACACTTCTGCTCCGTAGTTTATGTGATAAGTATTCTTTATGACCTTGCAAAGCAGCATGCCTCCGGATTTGAAAATTTTGAAAATGCTCAAAAGAAAAATACTCTGAAGTGAACAAAGAAAGTAATTTACACATTGCAAACGGCACTTGAAATTCAATTAATTCATTTAGTCAGGAGATCAAATACGCAAATATTACTGTGCACAGTGACTTATATATAGTAACGCAGCAGAAATAAGGTGATAAAGTTGATTTTAGTCTTATTCGGCATTACATGCTAATTATTACTTGAATATTGAATTTGTTTTACTTTTCATTACTTGTATTGATCAATAAAATATGATAAACAAGATCAACAAGGAAAGGCGGCGTTCAATGAACGCAACCCCCACATGACCCAGCAACAAGAACCAACGGCAAGGAGCCCAGGGGGACCCCAAACAAAGACAGGACAGGGCAAAGACAGAGCACGGACAGGCCAATCATTAAATGATAATTAATTTGTAACTGATTAGGAATTCAAAGAAAATAAAATAGGCCCACAAAGGGGAAGGGGACAGGAGACCGGGGGGAGGGGGTGGGGAGTAATCAAAGAAATAAAAACTAGAGGCAATGGGGAAGATAGTTTGATTCCTTGAAACATTTTAGCTGATCTGGAGGCATGCAGCTTCAAATTAAAAAAAATAAAAAGTTAAAAAAAAATACCCATCACAAAATTCTTACACGCTTCATATTATTCACTATAAGATAGACCGGACTATATTTTCATCAGTCATTTTTCATATGCATTTTAGAATAGATATTAATTTATTTTTGTAGTATGTTAATACACAGTTTATCATACAAATATTTGAATTGAATAACTTTCAGCGTTAATGATTATATTCCTGCGCAATTGTATTCAAACATTGCATAATATAACAAGAGGGCCATGATGGCCCTGAGGTCGCTCACCTGTATATAGGCCCCCCAACCCCCCCCCAACGTTGAAGGCCCAATTTAACTCAAGGGCTTTTATTTGCACAAACTTGGTAGACACCCATAAGAAGATGTTTCATGCTAAACATCTAAGCTCTAGCTCATTGGGCTTTTTAAAAGAAGATTTTTTTTAAAGTTTTTACTATACACATATAGTTAAAAACAACCCTGGGGCCGGGCCAGTTTTGACCTTAGGTCTTTTATTTGAACAAACTTTGTAGACACTTACTAGAAGATGTTTCATGCTTAATATCTAAACTCTAGCTATTTGGGTTTTTTCAAAGAAGATTTTAAGTTTTTGCTATACACATATAAAGAAAATCAATGACCCCCGGGGCGGGCCAATTTTGACCCCAGGTCTTTTATTTGAACAAACTTTGTAGACACTCACTAAAAGATGTTTCATGCTTAATATCTTAACTCTAGCTATTTGGGTTTTTTCAAAGAAGATTTTTTAAGTTTTTGCTTTACACATATAAGGAAAATCAATGACCCCCCGGGGCGGTGCCAATTTTGACCCCAGGGCTTTTATTTGAACAAACTTGGTAGACACCTATTAGAACATGTTTTTGATGCTAAATATCTTAGCCATAGCTCTTTAAGTTCTTTAAAAAGAAGATTTTTTTAAGTTTTTACTATATGAATATAGGGAAAATCAATGACCCCCCAGGGCGGGGCCAATTTTGACCCCAGGGCTTTTATTTGAACAAACTTGGTAGACACTTATTAGAACATATTTCATGCTAAATATCTTAGCTCTAACTCTTTTGGTTCTTTAAAAGAAGAATTTTTAAGTTTTTACTATATGCATATAGGGAAAATCAATGACCCCCTGGGGCGGGGCCAATTTTGACCCAAGGGCTTTTATTTGAACAAACTTGGTAGACACCTATTAGAACATGTTTGATGCTCAATATCTTAGCCATAGCTCTTTGAGTTCTTTAAAAGAAGATTTTTTAAGTTTTTACTATATGCATATAGGGAAAATCAATGACCCCCCCGGGGCGGGGCCAATTTTGACCCCAGGGCTTTTATTTGAACAAACTTGGTAGACACCCATTAGAACATGTTTCATGCTAAATATCTTAGCTCTAGCTCTTTGGGTTCTTTAAAAGAAGAATTTTTAAGTTTTTACTATATGCATATAGGGAAAATCAATGACCCCCCCGGGGCGGGGCCAATTTTGACCCCAGGGCTTTTATTTGAACAAACTTGGTAGACACCCATTAGAGCATGTTTCATGCTAAATATCTTAGCTCTAGCTCTTTGGGTTCTTTAAAAGAAGATTTTTTTAGTTTTTACTATATGCATATAGGGAAAATCAATGACCCCCTGGGGCGGGGCCAATTTTGACTCCAGGGCTTTTATTTGAACAAACTTGGTAGACACTCACTAGAAGATGTTTCATGCCAAATATCTAAGCTCTAGCTCTTATGGTTTTTTAAAAGAAGATATTTAAAGTTTTTTCTTTCGGTTGCCATGGCAACCAGAGTTCTGCATGGAATTAAATTCTTTTAACAATTTTTAAAGGTGACCACCAAAGGAACATTCTTGTGAAGTTTGGATGAAATTGGCCCAGTGGTTTATGAGGAGATGTCATTTAAAGTAAAAGTTTACGGACGGACGGACGGACGCCGGACGAAAAGCGATCACAAAAGCTCACCCTGTCACTTTGTGACAGGTGAGCTAAAAACAGTGCACTCAAAAAAAAAAATAATATAAATAATATTGATGTCCTTAAAAATATATACAAAAGGGAAGAACATCAAATTTTCCTTTCATTACTAGACACATGACAGAAAAGGATTATGGTACCTCTGTAGCAAGGGGAAAGGAATTAATTAACAATGGCAACATTACAAAGTAAGGGGAAAGATTTAAAAAAGCATGGGAAAAGGAATAATAAGAAGGCTGCCCATGACATAACTGATGAAGAGGTGGATTCATTATATACAGCTGGAGAGATGGGTAACCACAGCCCATCAAGTTTGATTAACACACTGTGTTATAATACCCTGCATTTTGGCATAAGAGGAGGTGCCTTGCAGCACAGGTTGTTAAAATAAATTACATTTAGTTACATCATTATGCAATTCTAGCTGTTTTTCGACAGTCAATGAAAATTCTTCGTTTTATGAAGTTTTTTTTTTCTGGTCTAAGTCACCTCAAGCTAAATTAAATTTTTATTTAACCTGCATCCAAACTTTTTTCTTTGAAAAGATTACAAACAATGAAAATGTTTGCTTGCATCAGGGTCTTTCAAATAGATTTGCATCATTCTTGATACAGAGGATATTGTATGAGTATAAGTTCAATACTAAATTTATTGCACAAGTTAAATAAAATTATATTATGCGAGCCTCTGGCAAGCATAATATTATTTTATTCAAGGAGTTCAATAAATTCAGTAATACCCAAAATAAAGACCGTTTAAAGTGAAAAAAGTCATGCGACTGTAATATAACGCTAACATTTAGCGTGTCTTTACTGTAGAGACTTTACATTTTGTTTGTATAACGCTAATGACGTTACGTCAAAATATATGCACGACCATGTAATACCATTTTACAGAGTTGGCACAGGTTTCTGAGAAACTGAATTATGAAAATTAGACTAAAATATTATATTCGTCTGTAGATAAGCTTTAAGTCACAATGGTAAATTTAATTATGAAAACGAATCTATCAAATTTAAATTAGTATGCTGCATTTAAGAATCGTTAACATGGTCTAACATGTATGTTTTAAGAGATAATACTAAAGGAATGATATTTGATTTGATAATTTGTTTTATTCAAAATTAATACTATTAAATAATTTGGTGTGTTGTGGCTCTAATCAGGATATTTTCAAATCTATTGTATTTGGAAGACCCTGCTCTAGTAAACAAATCATATTATGCTATCCCCTGGCTTAATTTAGT
Organism: Ruditapes philippinarum; assembly: GCF_026571515.1. Classification (NCBI taxonomy): domain Eukaryota; kingdom Metazoa; phylum Mollusca; class Bivalvia; order Venerida; family Veneridae; genus Ruditapes; species Ruditapes philippinarum. Next base: position 13,205 of record NW_026858166.1, read on the forward strand.
AAGTTCAATAAATTTAGTACAGGAATTATTACACCATGAATAGTTGTCATTTAATAAATCATAGTTAATTTTCTATTATTTTTAAACCAGGCAGCTGAAGAGGGGAGATATTTCTCTTGGGTATGATCATTCTGTAAAGTGCGAGTTCATAGAATTTGCAGAGGCAAACAAAAACTAGAACAGGGGAAGATAACAATAACAACCGAAAACAAAGTCCTAGGTTATACGCAACTAGAAATGACAGATGTCCTGTTGACACATGTAAGATCTATGCCAAACACAGGACCTCAAAAATCTCAGGTACATGCACATACTTCTAAGGATAATTTATTTTAAACGGCATGGAAATTTCAACAATATTTACATTATATACAAATATAAAATATTTATAGTCCATTGAATAAATAATCAAGTAATATTATTAAAAATAAGCAATTTTAAAAGTCCATTGAACAAATTACCAAGCAGGTAATAGAAAGAGGATATTACAGGAGTTATCAAGTACACCATGTTTAATATAAATTCATGCTTGAGAAGTTTATTTAGATGGGTAGTGAGAAGTGAAATACAAATGCAACACACATTTTATCCACATTTTTTTAATTTTTAATGGATATTAAAACAGAAAGCGAGTCAGAAAATATCACAAATTTATCATGGGTATGCTGTTCTATGTATGACAATGCTAAATCTATAGCTTTGGCTTCAGCAGTAAATATTGATGCATTATCTGGTAACCTCATACTAGATGTAAAGTTATTTTCAAACACAGCCGCACCTACTTTGCAACCTTCCTTTGAACCGTCCGTATCAATATGTATAAAATGTTCATGTTCTTCCTTAATTGCTAGAAACTTCTCTTTGAAATGTTCATGTGAATTTGATGACTTGTTTATTGACATAAACAAGTGAAGAATTTAGTCACCAGTCTATTTCGGTTTCTAATAATTTTCGTCCGATAACTGACTATACACGAGGCAAAAATGCCGATATCAGCCCCACAACTTCATTAAAAAATATTTGCAAAAATATAAACATAAAGACATTTATACCTATTTAAACGAGGAGGCCCATTTTCACCAGTTCCGAAACACATATTTTTCATGACTATCAGAATGTACTTAATTGAAAACGTTTCCGTGCTTTCTCATGAGAGAAAAAAAAAGTTCTTTCGTATTGAAATATATGAACGAGTATATGTAAGAAAGTGTCTGAACAACATAATTGAGGTAAATATATTTTAAAGTTAAAATTATAATCATTTATTTAAAATGCGCTTACTGTAGGTCATAGACCCCCGTTAATAGACTAGAGCAAAGAGGAAATTATATAATTATATCTATGTCTATGTCAGTGTTGATAAATATTTAGAAGAGTTATCTCCCTTGTGAGAGGTTGCAAAATTTTAGTGCTCTGCAAAAAGTAAATATGAAATATTCTGGATATTTACTAAAAGCAAATTATCGGAAATTTTGATGTGAAATCTTGGACTTAAAATAAATGCTTTTGGAACTGCAGGTATTGTGCATTTTTTACCGACAGACGTCAATTTCTTCATTACACTGAATCAAATTGGCGACCGCCCGTCATTTCCCTAAAATAGATAAATACAGAATCCCTAAAGAAAGCCCAACACGGCAAAATTGAAAATGTTGCAGGCTCGGTTTGATTGAGCCTGTTCATGGACGGTAATGGAAAGTGCAAGTTACCGTCCACGCCCCCTAGCACCGGCTTAAGCAGAATTCAACATTTAACATGACCTGGTAAAATTTAGAATTTTGAAACATCCGCAGATGTGTTCATATGGCGGTTATCATGGAACCTTCAATGTGACACGTTAGTGCCATTCCATGAAAAGCGGCATATGGTCCCCAAGTAAAAAAATGCGTGTGCCCTAAACGAGAAAACAATGGGCGGAACTAAATAAAATGGAATTTTGAAAGGGGATCTGAGGTTATGAAGCCTGCGTATCACAGATACGACGTCAAAAGGACAAATTTAAAAAGCAGGCCACATATCCTAAGGGTGATTCAACAGTATTCAAGTGAGGAATACTGGAACCACCCAACTAGAAAATGCCGAAAAGTTGAAACTAAAAATACCACAAGCACAACAATAATGTCGTGCTGAACGATCTTTAAGGATCGAAAATATAACATCATTGATTAAATGTACGGGGAGACTTTTTACAGCCGCCACACGGCACAAATAACACGGATGTGATCATAAAATAGATAAATACAGAATCCCTAAAGAAAGCCCAACACGGCAAAATTGAAAATGTTGCAGGCTCGGTTTGATTGAGCCTGTTCATGGACGGTAATGGAAAGTGGAAGTTACCGTCCACGCCCCCTAATCCATGAACTACAAACCTCCATATAACTTATGAAAACAACCAAAATATATTGCATAACACATCGAAAATATTACAAATACTGGATAACTGTAAAATGTAACCGTTAAATTAGACATCACTCTACTGTTATTTTTTTTACCAAGAAGTATTTCCCAGATATACGCCGTTAAAGTCAACAGATCAATGGATACGTCCACCCCTAAGTCAAAAGCATCATCTAAACGCGAACTGTCACCAGAAACTGTCACTGCTTTAACAACTCCCTATACATGCAAAAGATCACAAAGAAATAGGTGCTTGGCCTTGTAGATTTTTTGCTATTGCTGAAAGTTTGTACCTCCTGTAAAATTACTTGTTTACACCGAGCATGCTGTTTAAAAGCAATGTTTACAAACAATGGCGGCCTTGACATCTATAATTAACAGCATGTGATTTCTAACTATGTTTTCGAATTCGCGCCAATGATCATATTATGTGTCACGAAAACAAATTTCATGCTAAAAATGCACTTTAAAGACAACCAGTCATTTAAATCCACAATAGCCTCTATTTCCAAGAAATCCTAAGTACACTTACCACTGCAACCAGGCGTGTTACATGACAGTTTCATCACGTGAGACGGTAAGACAAAATGGCGAATGGACGGATGTAAACAATAATGAAGTAATAACTTATTTATTATGTTTACAACAAAGATTCAAGGAAGTTGTTTTCTGTGTGACCGTAAACGGTTTAACAGTGTTGATAAGAAAAATTCCTGTGATATTTTAACAAAATTGTCATTCATTTGTAATAGATCTAATAACTCATTGAAATCCGATCTCCAGAGATTATGGACTTTGCAGGTCCTGTCTTGATAATATAAATTCAAAATTTATTTATTTAAAATCTTTAAATAAAAGAATTCCGAATTTTAATAAAAGAAGAACAAATTGTTTAAAACGAATGTCATTAAGTCCCTCAACACATGAATCAGAGTCAGACAACCATAAGTAACTATCAGCAAAACTTAAAACATTATTAGTATCAAATACACCGGAAGTGGATGCAGATTTTTCTCGCTCGCCAGACCAAAATTCCTTTTCCTTTACTTCCACATCAACAGTTGGCCATGACAACAGTGTGACAGAATTGCAACCTGAAAATGCACGTAAGTCTAGTAAATGTTCAGTGTCGGGTCGTTCAGGGTCAACACAAGGAATTTTGAAACAATGTTTCATAGAAGAGGAACCCCAAACAGGTCATCTTTTCCTGAAACTGTGGAGTAAATATTTTCTTATCCAGTAATTTTTTCCTAATTTTAACTTATTTATTATTGAATTATCGGGTAAGTTTAGTTTTCAAATTTCAAATCAGATAATTTTCATTTTTGACAGGTTATAAAATCACATAAAGACCATTTTAATATACTGTCATGATTATCATTACATATACTCTACACCCCTACCCATAATTTCAACTTAAAAAAAAAACAACTGAGTTTCCAAGACAGTAGCTGTTCGTTAATCCGAGAAAATAAGCAAAAACTATTAGTGCTATTTCTATATATAACATGGGTACAGGTTTTCAGGCATTTGTATGAAATTCACCTATCCGTGCTCTGTCTTTGCCCTGTCCTGTTTTTGTTTGGGGTCCGCCTGGGCTCCTTGCCATTGGTTCTTGTTACTGGGTCATATGGGGGTTGCGTTCATTGAACGCCGCCTTTCCTTGTGGTATTTCTTATAACTGTGCACTAGTCAACAGCAAAGTACTCGGAATTGTAATTCAATATGAGAATATTATAGAATTTTATAGTCTACACTCTCATATCTATATTGTTCTTACTTGATTTCAGGAGTTATTAAAAGCTGTACAAACTAAATTACTTGAAAACATTTATAAGGAATGTTCCATTCTTGTCTCAAACAATTCATTATGTAGTGTCACGATACAGGTGTGTGAAGAGTATAGTAGATAATGGAGATCATCTGATAGATGAAAATATATTTGAAATATCCACAAGGTAGGTCTTCTCTTTAATACTGTCATGAAAATAACTTTTACAGAATTTTTTTTTAAATTTTATTTGTCATAATAGAAACTTAACATAAGTTTGATTAACTTTAAGCTTGAGTAATTTTCATACTCACTCAAAATTAGTGTAACACTTGCTTTGACTTCTAATGTCATTAACCAACTAAGAAAATTCTTGGTTAAAGTTTTTCAATCTTCAAAGCTAAAAGGTATACATACTGTTTACCTTTTACTGCACGACCATATTTTGAAAAATGTTTTTTTTTGTCACTGAAAAGCCTCCATTCCTAATACAAGTGCAAACTGCTATAAAACTATAAAAAAACGCTCGAATACTAATCAAACCGGATAAATACTGATCCTGTAAAGTATGGAAATTAATATCATAGTTGTGCATTTGAGTAGGATTCCATTTGTTCTGGATCTACTAACAGTGATGACCATTGCAGGAAAAGAGCCAACAGAGAGTAAAATTGCACCAGCAGCCTACTCAATTCTCATGAATTCTAGAAATAATAAGCTTTCTGCTTGGTACAGTATGACCTCTTTTGAAGCTATACAAGGTCAATTGGATGACTCAGTAAGTAGTTTTTACCTTTAGTATTTTTACTTATATTGATAATGATAATTATTGATCTTATTCGAGTTCTGTCTTTCTCATCATTTGATTAATTCACCTTCTCAAGCTAATTTAGTTCAAATTTATAAATAATTGATGCAAAAATATTTTTACATATATATTAGTTGTTTAACATTTTACTTCAATGTTTAAGCATAAAGGAATGTATGTGTACATGGACCTTTACTATTTTTAATGGCAGTAACAATGCATGTAAGATCATTTTGTTGTCTAATACAGGCTTTAGTACAATTGAACCGCATAAGCCTTACTATGTCCATCATCAAAACTTCATCTGCTTAATGAAGCTGGAGAGTTAATGAATGCTGGTATAGCTAGCAAGATGATCACTTGGTCAAAATATTAGGATATAACCTTGACATATATTGGGTAGATCAAACAATTTTTTTGCCTCTAACATTATATTAAGTAGGGTATGTTTTACATCTAAGAATATTAAAATTGTTATTTTTCTACTTGCTTCTCAAATGTTCATCTTGACTGTAAAAAGCCATATATCAGGGCATACAAAAATGATTATTGCATTCTATTTTATTGTGTAAATCGTTTTATATACATGTTTATTTTAGAATTACTGAGTTAATTAAATGTATCAGTTTGAATACTTAATTATTGTTAATTCAAAATAATTCTGAATAAAATGTATATATCTAATGACAAATGTACATGCTTATCAAATACAATACAACTGTCAACAGGATTGCAAAACATGGACAGTACAGCTTAGTTCCCGACACATATCCATTATCATATATACATTCAGGAATGTTTTTTCAAGGGGACATTTTCAGCAGACTCTAAGGAAAAGTTACTGCATACTTCTGGGCCAGAACAATCTTTGTACAATTTATCTATCATTAATTGTTATTGTGGGTCTTATTACACCAAAATGGAGTTTTTTTTAAGTATAAACATGATATTGTTGAATTTCAAGAACTATTCTTATTATACTGATTGTTGCAATTATGCTTTAATAACATACATTTATTTATTTGTATACTTTATTTTCTTTGGAAATTTCACAGCCACAGGAAATATAATATTGTTTGCTTAATATGTTAAGGTAGAATGTTATCAGAGTTGAAGCTTTCAGTTGGTTTAAACCTGTACTTCCAGCTCACATCGATCACCCATACCATACACAAATGAGTCAAAAGTCTCGTGTGTATCAATTACCTATAATGCTTTAGAATGAAGCCAAACGAGAAGAATGTGAAGATATCATTGATGAATAGGAAAGTTCACATGGTGAAATTTTTACCAAAGCATTTGGTAAGTTTCTTTTTCTTTCACTTCTATCATATTTTGTGAGATGTATAGCCTTGTTAGTAAATTGGTTACGGCAGTCACAATAAAATGAACTTCAGTGTTATCATTAAGGGGTAAAACCTCAAAAAGTTATGGTAACAAAAAACTTTTTTCTGCCAAAAAGTGTGTCCTTGAAGCTTTAAAAACAAATTTGCTACAGCTGTTTTTTTATTTTTGAATACTTGACACAAAAGGCTTCAGAAATAAATAAATGTTTCTTTTTCTAGAAACAGCATACATTTTTTCATGGTGTTATTAAGAATTTAGAACATAACTTGTGCATAGACACATTATCTACAAATGGGACATTTAAAAACTACCTAGTATTACAACTTTACTAACATGAAACGTGGAATGTGGCTAAAGGTTACTCAGAAAGTGTAGATAGCATGCACTTCACCTTGATGACAGTCACATAGTCACGGCAGAATGTTAGAAAAGTAATTAAATTTTAAAAGAAAAAAATTACCTTGTTTTTCAGTCCGTTGAAATTGCAGTGTCCACTGCCATGGTTATTTTACTAAGAAGTTGTTAGCATAAGGTCTTCAGCGTACCCGTTTATATGACATGACGTGAACACTGAAGACAGACCCGTAGGGGAAGTCCACCAATAATCGTGCCAGGAATTTGACACGTTCGAATTCGCCATGTAGTAAAGTGAAGCATACATTGACTATATATAATCTGTTGATTGTTTGTTTGTTTGGATTTTTACGGCACGTCAACACATAACTGGCCATATCGTGCCGAATGCTATAATAGGCTTAAAATATTATGTAAAACATTGTAAATGACAATAAAAATGAGCCAATTAGATCCTAGAATACAAGTTTATCTCTTTTAAAATAATCAATTATGTTTTTTGATGGGAATTGTATTAAAAAGTTCTTTGAGTGAATTTACAGAATAAAAATCTATTACGGGCCTGTGAAAAATCATGACATTCAAGAAGAAAATGCTTGACGGTAAAATTTTCATTACAACCTACACAGAAAGGGGCATTGTCATTTGTTGAGGAGATAAGAGTGGGTAATTTTAGTGTGTCCAATTCGGCATCGAAGAAGAACTGTTTGGTCACGGCGGTTTGACAGAGATAGAGATGGTGACATATCAAGAGATGGGTTTATATCGTGAAGTTTATTAAAAACGGCATTGTCCCAATTTGCTTTCCATTCAGATGACACGAGTTTATTTATAGCCGGTCTAAAATCACAAGCAGGTAACAATAAGTCAGTTTTTTGAAAATTTAATGATTGTTTAGCTAAAGCATCTACTTTTTTCATTTCCTCGTATTCCTACCATGGCTTGGAATCCCAATATAATTTAACATATTTTGTTTTAAGTACATCATGAAATCGCAAAAGAAGTTTCTTTACCATGATTATTGTCACATTTTTTATTTTTAATGGATATTAAAACAGAAAGCGAGTCAGAAAATATCACAAATTTTATCGTGGGTATGCTGTGCTATGTATGACAATGCTAAATCGATAGCTTTTGCTTCAGCAGTAAAAATTGATGCATTATCTGGTAACCTCATACTAGATGTAAATTATTTTCATACACAGCCGCACCTACTTTGCAACCTTCTTTTGAACCGTCCGTATAAATATGTATAAAATCTTCATGTTCTTCCTTAATTGCTAGAACTTTTTCTTTGAAATATTCAGGTGAATTTGATGCCTTTTTTATATTTGAAAGGTTAATATTTATTTCCGGGAATTATAAGTCCAAGGTGGAACATCCTCATCGTCATTTTTGAAGGATACTGTTGGATTAATTTTTAAGTTTATCTAAATCATCTTTTAAACGAAGGCCTAATGGTTTTTAATTTCCTTTGTTTGCTAACAAATTTTTCAGTATAACTTGGTTTGAAAATAACATTTTTAGGCTGGATTTTTCCTATTAGATGAAATCTAGTTGCATATTGAAGTGATAGTTTTTTTTACGACGAAGATAAAGCGATGGTTCCCCAGCTTCCGCATATAAACTTTCTACAGGTGAAGTGCGAAAAGCACCTAAAAGCTAAACGTAAACCCTGGTGATGTATGGTATCGTAGCATTTGAAGATATGATTTTCTTGCGGACCCATATACTACAGAACCATAATCTAATTTTTGATCGGATAAGACTTCTGTATTAATTTCAGTAATGTGGAAGAGTTTGATCCCCAATTTGTACTTGATAAAACCTTAAGTAAATTTAAAGCTTTTAGGCATTTAGTTTTCAAATGTTTAATATGTGGTATAAAAGAAAGTTTTTTATCAAATATAATTCTAGAAACTTAGCTTCATCAACTACTGGAAATTTTAGAACCAGATATGTAAAGTTCAGGGTCATTATGTTGTTTTCGCAAATCGGCAAAAATGAACACATTGAGTTTTTGACTTTGAAAATTTAAACCCATTTTCTATTGCCCACTTCTGAATTTTATCTAAATTTTGTTGAAGTTGCCGTTCAATTGTTCTCATACTTTTCGATCGATAGCAGATAAGAAATCGTCTACATATAGAGAACAATCTATGCCTGGTGTAAGAGCGCTAGCAATATATTGTTTATTTTAAGGCCAAAAGTGTAACAGAAAGTATGCTTCCTTGAGGAACACCTTGTTCTTGTTGGGTGATCCTGAGAAAAAGTTGAACCAAGCCTTACTTTTAAAGTGCCTATCGTTTAAAAATCCAGAAATGAAAAGAGGGAGTCTGCCTTTAAGTCCAGCATCCTTTAGATCTTTTAGGATTACCATATTTCCAAGTAGTATCGTAAGCCTTTCTCAGATCAAGAAAATTGATACCATGTGTTGTTTATTTACAAAGGCTTCTCTAATAAAAGTTTCAAGTTCGTACAAGATGATCGTTTGTACTTCGCTGTTTACGAAAACCTGACTGAAAATTAGTAATAATTCCATTATTTTCTAGATACCAAACTAACCGATTATTTATCATTCTTTCGAATGTTTTGCAGAGGCAACTTGTCAGTGAAATTGGGCGATAATTTGTAGGGTCAGTTGAATCTTTCCAGGTTTAGGGATAGGAATAACCAACGCATTTTTCCAAGTGTTAGGAAATTCACCAGAAACCCAAATTCTGTTAAAAATTTCAAGAAAGCAAGTAAGAGATTGGGGCGGTAGGTGTTTAAGAAACTGGTAGTAAATTTCGTCTGGGCCTGCAGCACTGTCTTTTGCAGTTTTAATTGAATGAATTAAGTCGTGCAATAGAGAAACGGGAATTATAGTCTTCGTCATTTCTTGAAGTAAAATTAAATATGTTCTTTCTCAGCTTTACATTTGTGTTGTTGAAATTCATTTGAATAATTGTTTGAAGAAGAGTTCTTTTCAAATGTTTTAGCCAAAGTTTCTGCAATATCCGTTTTTGTTTTGGCATATTGGCCATAACGCAGTTTTTAAGTGAACAATTGGACTCTTTTTATACTTACCACTTATTTTCCGTACTGCATCCCAGACTTTCTTTAATAGGAGTATTTGAATTAATATTTGAAAACATATGATTGAAAGGATTTGCGTTTAGACAAACGAATTGATCTTCTAGCTTTAGCTCTAAATATTCTATAATTTTTTCAAGGTTTTCTGGTGTAGGGCGATGTTCAAACTTTTTTAGTGAAGCTTTACGTATGCGAACAGCTTTTTACATTTCATCGTTAAACCCATGGCTTTTTGATTTTGTTACTATTATTTTTTGTTAATGGAACAACTTTGCAGGCAATAGTATGTAATTGCTGAAAAAAAACGTTTCAGCTATATCAGCAGAAGTGAAATTAAATTCATTTTTTGTTAGATCAATGGAACAGAGCTAGAAAATGTTTCCCAATCTGCTTTTTTTAAATTTAAAAAATTGACGTCTTTCATCTGGTATAGAGTCATTTGATGTAAGTAACAATGAAAATGATCACTGCCGTACTGGTCATCTAACACTTTCCAATCGAAGTCCAAGAATATAGCAGAGTGGACAATCGAGAGGTCGATGCAAGAAAACGTACCTGTAGCTGGATGTAAATATGTAGGTGACCGATTGTTTAATAAACAAAGCTGAAAGTTATCTATCAATTTTTCAAAAGTTATATTACCCTTGTTATTTGTAGATGTACTGCCCCACATAGGATTATGAGCATTAAAGTCGCCTAAGAGAAGGAAAGGTGATGGTAATTGTCGAACAATACTCTCAAGGTTCATCACTTGTTACCGTTATATTTTTGGAGGAAGGTATAGAGAACAAATTGTTAGAGGTCGATGTAAGGTCACCTGCACAGCTGTGGCTTGTAATTTTGTATTAAGTTTTAGTTCTTTTGTGGAACGCAATTTGCGATAGCAATGCTTGTACCACCTGATGTTCTGGCGTTACTAGTGCATATATAGTTTATATAGTGTATAACCTTTTTATAGTGATATTATCTTTAGGAGATAACATGGTCTCCTGAAGACATAACACATTTGGAGATAATTTTGATAAAAGTAGAAGTAGATCATTATAATTTGACTTTAGACCACGGCAATTCCATTGTAGGATAGAATGATTTCTATTATCCATTTTAAAGAAAATTTATATCATTTAGGAAACTTAATTGGACTTCTGCTATTCGGAGTTGGAGGAGGGGAGAGGTAAAGATCCTCATCCTCCATCAATTGGGTGTCGTGAAGTGGATCGAACCGATTTTCTGTGTTGATCGGGTTCCGCATTGCTTTTTTCAACCGATCTGTGATGACAATTCGCTCTTTAGGCGATTGTTTTTGAATACTTTCTCAGAAGATGCTATTTGAATGTTTGCGGTTTGCTTCTTTGGAGAAGACTTTAATGGTGACTGAGTCTGCACAGAGGTAGACTGCTTACTTTGTGAAGCTGTATGCTTTGTAGGTAATGGTAACTTAATTGGGGGGCATTGACATAAGTTGACCTGTACTGCAGAGTCAACCATCTTAACAGACTTTGTAACTGCAGCTGAATACGACAGTTGTTTTGGTCCTTGTGATTCAACAAGCTTTCGTGCATCTTGAAAGGAAATATTTTTGCGTATACTTCTGACGCAGAATTTCTTTTTCCTTTAACCACAAGGGGCATGACCGGGAGGTGGCGTAATGCTCTCCTCCACAGTTGGCACATTTGACAGGGACGTTACAAGTCTCATTTTTGTCATGGTTTGAACTGCATCTGCGGCAAATAGTCTGCTTTGCACAATTTGATTCATGATGACCAAATTTGAAGCATTTTGTAACATTGCATTGGGTTTGGAATGTAAACCACAACGCGAACTTTTAGGTAACCTACTCGAATCGATGATGGAAGAATGGGTGTAGAGAATGTAACTATAAGGCTTATTCGTTGGCACTTTATTACCATCTCTTGTTGTAGAATAAATGCGCTTGATATTTGAAAACCTGCTGCGATTTTAACTCTTCAGCAATATCATTCTCTGCCATTCCAGCAAGGTCAGCACATCTGATAACGCCCTTGCTGGAGTTCAGAGACTGGTGAGGCGTGGCAGTTGAATCGATATTGAAGAAGGTTGTGCATTTCAAAAATATTTTTCTGCTTGTTGCTTTCGCTCTACCTCTATCAAGAGTCCACCATTGCGGAGTTTCTTGACAGATTTAGGCGTACCAATTAAAGCTGAAAGTTGTTTTTCAATAATGAAAGGGCTAAGTTCAGTTAGTGATTTTGAGCTGTTTGATTTAATTATCAGAAAACGGGGAAAACTTCCATCAACTGAATCGTTACAAATTGAATCTTCTTGCGATTTTCGTTTTTTGGTTTGGGAATCCATGATAAATATATGTAAAATTCGTCTCCCGAGTTCCCCAGCCACCTCGGACTCCAACATGGGGATGTGCGATGGAGACGGATAAGCCATGGATGGACAAATATAAATCTTAGTACGAACATTGACTACCTAATAGTTTCCGACAGGTAAACAATTCAGCACTTGGCCGCCATGTTGCCAAAATGTTTTATCCCATGATTACGAGATTAACCTTTACGAACCCATGTGCTTCCAACATTTTTATAAATTACTTTTTTTAAAGATATTGAAAAAGGTGATTGTTTGACCTTTGTATTCAATATAATCATATTTAAGTCCTAAAAAATTAACGAAAATAAATAAAAACATAATCTTGAATTATAAATATTGAAATCATGTCAAGAAAGATGTTCTAAATATTATATAGTACACGACTTTAATCGGTTCCCGCGAATGACGTCATACGAGGTCTCGCGTGGCACCTAAATGTCATGGTCGACTGTAATCGGCATAATTGATGTTTAACAGTTAAAATAGGCAATTTTAATGACGGTATTAATATTTTGATACTTTAAATGGTTTAAAACGATATCAAAGTAATTGTTTTATCGCAAAATGCACAAGAATTGATCGGGACAAGGGTATTTGCAAGTGAAAAATAAGGTTAAATCAACTTATGTTATTCTGATTAGGTTTCGTATCGGGTCTTATCAAAAACTACAATGCCGCATTAGATGAAAAACAAAAATATTAAATATTAGCGGCTAAATAAAGTTTTGGAAGCCAGAACTAAGAAGTTGTTTGACAAGACAAAATGTCTGACAAAACATCTTTATTTCTTTAAATATCCACTTATTAAATAATTATGTGTACATGTAAATACATGTATACGACTATTATTCGACAAAAATACTTCTCTTTCCATTTCAGTTTTTATAAATAATCAACAATCATGTATTATTTAAATTAGTCATTTACTGTACGGGTTATCAATAACTCATATACATAAAATTGGTAGATGCACATGAAAACATTAGCTTAAGCATCAAATCTTTGAAATTTCACTTTTTTGTGACTATGAAATTCAAAAGTAACACATATTGAATGTTCAAAAGATTTTTAACAATTTTCTTTAATTTTTTTGTTTAATTTCATGCCCCAAGTAAAAGAATGTGTGTGCCCTAAACGACAAAACAATGGGCGGAACTAAATAAAATGGAATTTTGAAAGGGGATCTGAAGTTATGAAGCCTGCATATCACAGACAACACGTCAAAAGACAAATTTAAAAAGCAGGCAACAAGTCCTAAGGGTGATTATACAGTATTCAGGAAGGAATACTGGAACCAAATGGGCCAAATACAAGAAACTAAAAATACAATATAAAATGCATACACAACAATTATGTCGTGCCGAACGATCTTCAAGGATCGAAAATATATTGATTAAATGTATGGGGAAACTTTTTACAACCGCCACACTGCACAAATAACACGGATGTGACAATAATAGAGAAACACTGAATCCCTAAAGAAAGCCCAACACGGCAAAGTTGTAAAATGTTGCAGGCTCGGTTTGATTGAGCCTGTTCATGGACGGTACTATTAAGTGCAACTCATATTAACAGAATTTTTCAATTGCACGACATTTGATAACATTGCATAAATTTTATTAAAATATGATAAACAAGATCAACAAGGAAAGGCGGCGTTCTATGAATTATTATTATTCTAAATTTTAGCAGCCCCTAAAAGGGGCCAATCAAACTAATATGAGCAAACTTGATAAAAGACTACCAAACAATGCTTCAGACAAAGTTTGGTGATCATCCATCAAATAGTTCTGTAGAAATAGAGATTTAAAGGTATTTCTATTTTTAGCTTAAGCGGCCCTTAAAAGGGGCCAATCAAATTCATATGAGCAAACTTGATAAAAGACTACCCAAGAATACTACATACAAAGTTTGGTGATCATCCATCAATTAGTTCTCTAGAAATAGACATTAAACAGAATTTCTATTTTTAGCTATAGAGGCCCGTAAAAGGGGCTAATCAAATTAATATGAGCAAATTTGAAAAAAGACTACCCAAGAATGCTTCAAAGTTTGGTGATCATCCATCAATTAGTTCTTTAGAAATAAGACATTTAACGATATTTCTATTTTTAGCTTTAACGGCCCCTAAAAGGGGCCAATCAAATTAATAAGAGCAACCTTGATAAAACACTACACGAGAATGCAACCAACAAAGTTTGGTGATCATCCACCAATTAGTTCTGTAGGTGAAGATGTTTAAAGGTTTTTCTATGTTTTGCCCTAGCGACCCCTTAAAGGGGCCAATCGAAATAATATTAGCAAACTTGATAAAAGACTACTAAAGAATGCTACAGACAAAGTTTGGTGATCATCCATCAATTAGTTCTCTAGAAATAGACATTTATCGGTATTTCTTTTTTTAGCTTTAGCGGCCCCTAAAAGGGACCAATCAAATTAATATGAGCAAATTTGATAAAACACTACCCAATTATGCTACACACAAAGTTTGGTGATCATCCATCAATTAGTTCTGTAGGAGAAGATATCTTAAAGTTTTTCTATTTTTAGCGCTAGAGACGCCAATCAAAACCATATAAGCAAACTTTTAATTCCTAATCAGTTACAAATTATTTATCATTTAGTGATTAAAACTGTCCGTGCTGACTGTTCCTGTCCTGTTTTTGTTTGGGGTCCTTGCCACTTGTTCTTGTTGCTGGCTCATATGGGGGCTGCGTTCATTGAACGCCGCCTTTCCTTGTCGACCTTGCTTATCATATTTTATTGGTAAAAGACTACCTAAGAATGCTACAGACAAAGTTTGGTGATCATCCATCAATTAGTTCTGTAGAAATAGACATTTATCGGTATTTCTTTTCCCCTAAAAGGGACCAATCAAATTAATATGAGCAAATTTGATAAAACACTACCCAATTATGCTACAAAGTTTGGTGATCATCCATCCATTAGTTCTGTAGAAGATGTTTAAAGGTTTTTTGTATTTTCAGCCATAGAGACCCGTTCAGGGGCAAATCAAATTAATATGAGCAAACATGATAAAAGACTACCTAAAATAGATAAATACAGAATCCCTAAAGAAAGCCCAACACGGCAAAATTGAAAATGTTGCAGGCTCGGTTTGATTGAGCCTGTTCATGGACGGTACTGGAAAGTGAAAATTCTGGAAACAAAGTGATCCCTCGGAAGCATTAATCACAACAAAATAACATAAGAATTGCAGACTCGGTTTGATTGAGTCTGTACATGAGGGATAATGAATAAGTGCAACATCCCTCACGCCCCCTAGCACCGGCTTGAGCGGTACTCAATTCTCAACACTTTATAGTGTTGGCATCAATGATCCCGAAGGACCAGAAAATATAACAACACTGAAGTGAAGTACGGGGCAACTTTTTACGGCTGCCACACGGCACTTGACACCTGCTGTTGTGAAGTACAAAATTCTGGAAACAGAAAAGTTACCGTCCACGCCCCCTAGCACCGGCTTAAGCAGAATTCAACATTTAAACATGAAATAGTAAAATTTCGAATTTAGAAACATCCGCAGATGTGTTCATACGGCGGTTATCATGGAACCTTCAATGTGACACTTCCGTGCCATTCCATGAAAAGCGGCGTATGCCATACGTCCCCAAGTAATAAAAAGCGTGTGCCCTAAACGAGAAAACAATGGGCGGAACTAAATAAAATGGAATTTTGAAAGGGGATCAGAGGTTATGAAGCATGCGTATCACAGAAAAGACGTCAAAAGACAAATTTAAAAAGCAGGCAACATATCCTAAGGGTGATTCAACATTATTCAAGTAGGAATATTGGAACCACCCAACTAGAAAATGCCGAAAAGTTGAAACTAAAAATACCACAAGCACAACAATAATGTCGTGCTGAACGATCTTCAAGGATCGAAAATATAACATCATAACATCATTGATTAAATGTACGGGGAGACTTTTTAAATGCTACCATGAACAGGCTCAATCAAACCGAGCCTGCAACATTTTCAATTTTGCCGTGTTGGGCTTTCTTTAGGGATTCTGTGTTTATCTATTTGGTGATCATCCATCACTTAGTTCTGTGGAAGAAAATGTTCAAAGGTTTTTTCTATTTTTAGCTCTGCTGACCCCTGACAGGGGCAAATTGAAATGACATGTGACTGTCACAAGGATGCTACAGACCAATTTTGAAGATTCAGAGAAGAAGACGATTATTGACGCATGACGACGGAGCATCCCCCTTTGATACTAATAGCTCACCCTGAGCCTTCGGCTTTAGTGAGCTAATCAAAACTAGGGGCAAAGGGGAAGATATTTACCGTAGACGAGAAAACACAGTTGACACAAAAGTGTCATCACAACAGTATGAAACAACAGAATTGTTCAAATCATCAACTCTTCGCCAGCCAGGAACCCTTTACCACCACAAGACCAAGCGTCAACGTAGTGATGTAAATGGAAAAGCAAAGGGTGCTTTTAAATCTCATCATGACTTTTTACTGCTTATTAGATCAATGTTTTGAATATTTAGGAATGGAAAATAGATCGTCAGATCATACTAAATTGTCCCAAATGTATCCAGATCCGTTCTTGACCATGACAGAGAAATGAATTATATGTTGAACAAATTTATGTCCAAGTATGGGTACTTGAATACAGACCATGAAACAAGTGACAAATATGTGGACATATCTGATTCAGTGTACAATTACTCATGTAATGTATGCCACTGGGTTCTTCAACTGTTGATGATATAGAATGTAGACGACGAAGGGGACATTACAAGACTAAAACAAATTGTCATGTATACAATGGTATTCTTTTTCTCACATTCTAGACTATCTATTAACCCAATGCAGCAATTACAACTGTTGGAAGATGTTTTCACTAACATTAGGGGTGGAATAGGGAATAACATTGAAAGTGATTTAGTTCAAGAGAGCTCAGTTTGTAATCAAAAGACCTGATTAGATCACTCGGTGCTAATAAGTACTACGACTGCAGATCATGTTGATACGCCGAAGAATTAAGGGTAGATCACTGCTTGGAAATTGAAAGGCTATAACCTTCCAGTGTATAAAAATATTGACGTCATTTTGGCGCCTTTATTAAATAAGATGGCGTTATTTTGCTGCTCACGAATTGGCGCAGTTTTAATACCCCCGAAACGAAGTTTCGGACGGGGGATAAGGAAAATAGAGAAAAACAGAATCCCTAAAGAGAGGGGTTTATAGGAGTCACCCGGTGGTCGGTCAGTCCAATGGTCCGTTGCATTATCCTTGTCCGGGGCAAAACTTGAAATATGATAATACAAGATCAACAAGGATAGGCGGCGTTCAATGTACGCAACCCCCACCCCTCCCAGCTACAAGAGCCAGTGGCAAGGAGCCCAGGAAAACCTTGAAGACTAATGGTTGGAAATTAGTATACCATGGCATAAAGTATTATATGCTTGTATATGTGGCAGCTGTAAAAAGTTGCCCCGTACTTCACTTCCGTGTTATTTGTGCCGTGTGGCGGCTGTAAAAAGTCTCCCCGTACATTTAATCAATGATGTTATATTCTCTATCCTTGAAGATCGTTCAGCACGACATTATTGTTGTGCTTGTGGTCTTTGCCCTGTCCTTTTTATGTTTGGGGTCTGCCTGGGCTCCTTGCCATTGGTTCTTGTTGCTGGGTCATATGAGGGTTGCGTTCATTGAACGCCGCCTTTCCTTGTCGATCTTGTTTATCATATTTCTTTAGGGATTCTGTATATATCTATTTTATGATCACATTCGTGTTATTTGTGCCGTGTGGCGGCTGTAAAAAGTCTCCCCGTACATTTAATCAATGAGGTCATATTTTCGATCCTTGAAGATTGTTCAGCACGACATTATTGGTGTGCTTGTGGTATTTTGAGTTTCAGCTTTTCGGCACTTTCTAGTTGGGTGGTTCCAATATTCCTACTTGAATAATGTTGAATCACCCTTAGGATATGTTGCCTGCTTTTTAAATTTGTCTTTTGACGTCTTATCTGTGATACGCAGGCTTCATAACCTCTGATCCCCTTTCAAAATTCCATTTTATTTAGTTCCGCCCATTGTTTTCTCGTTTAGGGCACACGCTTTATATTACTTTGGGACCATACGCCGCTTTTCATGGCATGGCACGGAAGTATCACATTGAAGGTTCCATGATAACCGCCGTATGAACACATCTGCGGATGTTTCTAAATTCAAAATTTTACTATTTCTTGTGTAAATGTTGAATTCTGCTTAAGCCGGTGATAGGGGGCGTGGACGGTAACTTGCACTTTCCAATACCGTTCATGAACAGGCTCAATCAAACCGAGCCTGCAACATTTTCAATTTTGCCGTGTTGGGCTTTCTTTAGGGATTTTGTATTTATCTATTTCATGATCACATCCGTGTTATTTGTGCCGTGTGGCGGCTGTAAAAAGTCTCCCCGTACATTTAATCAATGATGTTATATTTTCGATCCTTGAAGATCGTTCAGCACGACATTATTGTTGTGCTTGTGGTATTTTTAGTTTCAACTTTTCGGCATTTTCTAGTTGGGTGGTTCCAATATTCCTACTTGAATAATGTTGAATCACCCTTAGGATATGAGGCCTGCTTTTTAAATTTGTCTTTTGACGTCTTATCTGTGATATGCAGGCTTCATAACCTCTGATCCCCTTTCAAAATTCCATTTTATTTAGTTCTGCCCATTGTTTTCTCGTTTAGGGCACACGCTTTTTATTACTTGGGGACCATACGCCGCTTTTCATGGAATGGCACGGAAGTGTCACATTGAAGGTTCCATGATAACCGCCGTATGAACACATCTGCGGATGTTTCTAAATTCAAAATTTTACTATTTCATGTTTAAATGTTGAATTCTGCTTAAGCCGGTGCTAGGGGGCGTGGACGGTAACTTGCACTTTCCAATACCGTTCATGAACAGGCTCAATCAAACCGAGCCTGCAACATTTTCAATTTTGCCGTGTTGGGCTTTCTTTAGGGATTCTGTATTTATCTACTTGTTTCCAGAATTTTGTACTTCACAACAGCAGGTGTCAAGTGCCGTGTGGCAGCCGTAAAAAGTTGCCCCGTACTTCACTTCAGTGTTGTTATATTTTCTGGTCCTTCGGGATCATTGATGCCAGCACTAAGTGTTGAGTACCGCTCAAGCCGGTGCTAGGGGGCGTGACGGATGTTGCACTAAACCATTATCTCTCATGTACAGACTTAATCAAAAAATATGATAAACAAGATCACCAAGGAAAGGCGGCGTTCAATGAACACAGCGCCCACCCGACCCAGTAACAAAAGTCAGTGGCAAGGAGCCCAGGAGGACCCCAAATAAAAACAGGACAGGGCACAAGACAAAGCACGGACAGGTTAATCAATAAAAGATAAACAAGCAAATTCGTTGAATTTATATCCCCCGCCGAGTACTGGTTATTATTAACACAAACTCTGAAAACATAAGGCTTTATTTATATATTAATCATGGCATAAACAGTAATATTCTTTGAACTTGATAAATATTCAGGGCAATAACAGAGCCATAACTTTGTGTCACATTGAAGGTTCCATGATAACCGCCGTATGAACACATCTGCGGATGTTTCTAAATTCAAAATTTTACTATTTCACGTTTAAATGTTGAATTCTGCTTGGGCCGGTGCTAGGGGGCGTGGACGGTGGCTTGCACTTTCCAGTACCGTCCATGAACAGGCTCAATCGAACCGAGCCTGCAACATTTTCAATTTTGCCGTGTTGGGCTTTTTTTAGGGATTCTATATTTATCTATTTTATGATCACATCCGTGTTATTTGTGCCGTGTGGCGGCTGTAAAAAGTCTCCCCGTACATTTAATCAATGATGTTATATTTTCGATCCTTGAAGATCGTTCAGCACGACATTATTGTTGTGCTTGCGGTATTTTTAGTTTCAACTTTTCGGCATTTTCCACTTGGGTGGTTCCAATATTCCTACTTGAATAATGTTGAATCACCCTTAGGATATGTTGCCTGCTTTTTAAATTTGTCTTTTGACTTCTTATCTGTGATACGCAGGCTTCATAACCTCTGATCCCCTTTCAAAATTCCATTTTATTTAGTTCCGCCCATTGTTTTCTCGGAAGTGTCACATTGAAGGTTCCATGATAACCGCCGTATGAACACATCTGCGGATGTTTCTAAATTCAAAATTTTACTATTTCACGTTTAAATGTTGAATTCTGCTTAAGCCGGTGCTAGGGGGCGTGGACGGTAACTTGCACTTTCCAGTACCGTCCATGAACAGGCTCAATCAAACCGAGCCTGCAACATTTTCAATTTTGCCGTGTTGGGCTTTCTTTAGGGATTCTATATTTATCTATTTTATGATCACATCCGTGTTATTTGTGCCGTGTGGCGGCTGTAAAAAGTCTCCCCGTACATTTAATCAATGATGTTATATTTTCGATCCTTGAAGATCGTTCAGCACGACATTATTGTTGTGCTTGTGGTATTTTTAGTTTCAACTTTTCGGCATTTTCCACTTGGGTGGTTCCAATATTCCTACTTGAATAATGTTGAATCACCCTTAGGATATGTTGCCTGCTTTTTAAATTTGTCTTTTGACGTCTTATCTGTGATACGCAGGCTTCATAACCTCTGATCCCCTTTCAAAATTCCATTTTATTTAGTTCCGCCCATTGTTTTCTCGTTTAGGGCACACGCTTTTTATTACTTGGGGACCATACGCCGCTTTTCGTGGAATGGCACGGAAGTGTCACATTGAAGGTTCCATGATAACCGCCGTATGAACACATCTGCGGATGTTTCTAAATTCAAAATTTTACTATTTCACGCTTAAATGTTGAATTCTGCTTGGGCCGGTGCTAGGGGGCGTGGACGGTGGCTTGCACTTTCCAGTACCGTCCATGAACAGGCTCAATCGAACCGAGCCTGCAACATTTTCAATTTTGCCGTGTTGGGCTTTCTTTAGGGATTCTATATTTATCTATTTTTTAAATAGTAAAATCTGGAAATGCCAATGAGATGTATGCATACTACATCACTAATCAATGGCCATAAATCTGAGTTATAAGTATCTGACTGGAACAAGGCGACTATATGCACATCTCCTCTTAGTATCCCTTAAAGTTTCATTGAATTCCAGCCAGTAGTGGCAGAGAAGTAGCGAGGAAACAAATATTTTTCTGTATGGATACTGCATAACTAATCAAGGGCAATAACTCTGAGTTAAAGTGTCTGACCGGAAAAAGCCGACGATACGTGAATCTCCTCTTGGTATTGAAGGTTCCCATAAAGTTTCGTGGAATTCCAGCCAGTAGTTGCAAATAAGTAGTGCGGAAACGATTTTTACTCTATATGCATACTACATAACTAATCAAGGGCCATAACTCTAAGTTAAAGTGTCTGACCGGAACAAGCCGACGATATGCGCATCTCCTCTTGATATTGATGATTCCCATAAAGTTTCGTTGAATTCCAGCCAGTAGTTGCAGAGAACTACTCCGGAAACGATTTTTACTCTATATGCATACTACATAACTAATCAAGGGCCATAACTCTGGGTTAAAGGGTCGGACCGGAACAAAAATAGATAAAAACAGAATCCCTAAAGAAAGCCCAACACGGCAAAATTGAAAATGTTGCAGGCTCGGTTTGATTTAGCCTGTTCATGGACGGTACTGGAAAGTGCAAGTTACCGTCCACGCCCCCCTAGCACCGGCTTAAGCAGAATTCAACATATAAACATGAAATGGTAAAATTTTGAATATAGAAACATCCGCAGATGTGTTCATACGGCGGTTATCAAGCCGACGATATGCGCATCTCCTCTTGATATTGATGATTCCCATAAAGTTTCGTTGAATTCCAGCCAGTAGTTGCAGAGAACTACTCCGGAAACGAAATTCGGACGGACGGACAACGCCAAAACTATATCCCCCTCCCGATTCCATCGGCGGGGGATAATAATTTGTAACTAATAAGGAATTCAAAGAAAACAAATAAAAGATTGAATAATAGGCCCACAAAGGACACAGGGGACCATGGAAAAGGGGGGGGGGGACTAATCATAGAAACAATAATACGGGGCAAAGGGGAAGATACTTACCGTAGACGAGATAACAACAAGGGACACAAGCAAAAGTGTCACCAAAACAGTTTGAAATTCTGGAAACAAAGTGATCCCTCGGAAGCATTAATCACAACAAAATAACATAAGAATTGCAGACTCGGTTTGATTGAGTCTGTACATGAAAACAACATAGACATATATCTGAGGAACACAGAGCGGCTCCCCTTAGAACGGTCAGCAGCATAAAAATGACTACTGGGTAGTTTCAACCGGTTAATGGTGCACCAAATCTTGCTCTTAGCCCCACCATGTTCCTATAAACAAAACAGTGTAAATAAAATGAATCCCCGCCAAGTGAAATTCTAACAGTTGTTATGGTTACAAAAGGTTAAATAAGTAAAACACTGAAATGATCATGTAGAAACATATAAAAGTAAACCCAATGACCATAACAAAAGTACTCGATGTCTTTAAGGAAGACAGAGCAACAAGAAAATCACCTACAAGGGGCCGACGAAGGAAGACGGAATATGATATATGATATGATATGATAAACAAGATCGACAAGGAAAGGCGGCATTCAATGAACGCAGCCCCCACCCGACCCAGCAACAAGCGCCAGCGGCAAGAAGCCCAGGAGGACCCCAAAGAAAAACAGGACAGGGCACAAGGCAGAGTACGGGCAGGCAAACCATTACATCAGAATACATAATTAGTAACTTATAAGGAACGGGGAAGGGGGGGGGATAAAATAAATAAAAACTAGGGACAAAGGGAAGATACTTACCGTAGACGAGAAACAACAAGAGGCACGAGCAAAAGTGTCACCAAAACAGTATAAAACAACATAGACATACATCTGAGGAACACAGAGGGGCGCCGCCTTGGAACGGTCAGCAGCATAATAATGACTACTGGGGAAGACAATCATTAAGGAAATTCAGTAGAACTGTCCATCATAGAGTCTCCAACTTGGTCCGTCAGATGTAATCAAAAGAGGAAAGCGTAGCGTCCAACTGTAAATGGGTTGAACACTAAGCATGCGGTATGTCTTAAAATAGAAGGATCATTACCCCTTTTAATAAAACGTTTAATTAATTTAGTAAACACAACAGAAAAATTACAATGACCCAAGATCTTACGAAGTGCTAGGGGGCGTGGACGGTAACTTGCCATTTCCAGTACCGTCCATGAACAGGCTCAATCAAAATTCTGGAAACAAAGTGATCCCTCGGAAGCATTAACCCCAACAAAATTACATAAGAATTGCAGACTCGGTTTGATTGAGTCTGTACATGAGAGATAATGAATAAGTGCAACATCCCTCACGCCCCCTAGCACCGGCTTGAGCGGTACTCAATTCTCAACACTTAATAGTGCTGGCATCAATGATCCCGAAGGACCAGACCCTGCAACATTTTCAATTTTGTTGTGTTGAGCTTTCTTTAGGGATTCTGTTTTTCTCTATTTTATTTTGTAAAATATGAAAAACAAGATCAACAAGGAAAGGCGGCGTTCAATGAACGCAACCCCCCCCCCATGACCCAGCAACAAGAACCAATGGCAAGGAGCCCAGGCGGACCCCAAACATAAAAAGGACAGGGCAACGACACGTTAATCATTAAATGATAAATAAGTTGTAACTGATTAGGAATTCAAAGAAAATAATAATAGGCCCACAAAGGGGAAGGGGACAGGAGACCGGGGGAAGGGGGGGGGGTTAATCAAAGAAATAAAAAACTAGAGGCAATGGGGAAGATAAACAACATCCCCGTAAAAATCAGGCTGGCTAATCCCTTGTCGCACTAGAGTCTTTAGATCACTATTGAATTTTGAAATTAAATCAAAGTTATTATCCCTCATGTACAGACTCAATCAAACCGAGTCTGCAATTCTCTTGTAATTTTGTTGTGATTAATGCTTCCGAGGGATCACTTTGTTTCCAGATTTTTATACTTCACAACAGCAGGTGTCAAGTGCTGTGTGGCAGCTGTAAAAAGTTGCCCCGTACTTCACTTCAGTGTTGTTATATATTTTTTCGTCCTTCGGGATCATTGATTCCAGCACTATTAAGTGTTAGGTAGAAAACTGCTCAAGCCGATGCGAGGGGCGTGAGGGATGTTGCACATATTTATTATCCCTCATGTACAGACTCAATCAAACCGAGTCTCTGCAATTCTCTTGTAATTTAGTTGTGATTAATGCTTCCGAGGGATCACTTTGTTTCCAGATTCTTTTACGATTGTAAAATATTTACGTAATTTATAATAGCGGTAGCCCTGTTTGAGTAGCTTACTGGTAATGAAAATATTTCGCTCGTTAAAATCCTTTACGTTGCTACAAGCCCTGGCGAATCTAATTAACTGAGATATATAAACCCCGTAAGATGTTGCTTGCGGTACGTCTCCATCCAAATGAGGATAATTTACTATACTAAAATCAAAGTCATGTCTTTTATCATAGATTTTCGTGTGAATAAAATTGTTTTTGATAGTGATATGAAGATCCAAAAATGATGTAGTTAAATTTCAAGAATTTGTTTTATTAGGTTGTAGCTCAGTAGGATAAATTTTAGATACCATTTGATCAAATATGATAAACAAGATCAACAAGGAAAGGTGGCGTTCAATGAACGCAACCCCCATATGACCCAGCAACAAGAACCAATGGCAAGGAGCCCAGGCGGACCCCAAACATAAAAAGGACAGGGCAAAGACAGGTTAATCATTAAATGATAAATTTAATTCCCATTTACAGTTGGACGCTACGCATTCCTTTTTTGATTACATCTGACGGACCAAGTGGGAGACTATGATGGACAGTTCTTAAAGCCCTTTGGGACTGAATTGTCTTAATGTTCGTCTTCTGCCTTGCTTCGGCGGGCCCTTGTAGGTGATTTTCTTGTTGCTCTGCTTTCCTTTAAGGCATCGAGTACTTTGGTAATGGTCATTAGGCTGTAACTTTTTCTACATATTTACATAATTTTGCATGTGTTTTATTCATTTCGTCTTATGTAACCATAACCATTGTTAGAATTTCACTAGGCGGGGATTAATTTTATATACATTTTCATGTCATTCAGGAACATATTGGGGCTAAGAGTGAGGTTTGGCGCCAAACTTTGTAGCATTCTTCGGCAGCCTTTAATCAAACAAAAACAGGACAGGGCAAAGACAGAGCACGGACAGGTTAATCACTAAATGATAAATAATTAAAACTACCGTCCACGCCCCCTAGCACCGGCTTAAGCAGAATTCAACATTTAACATGAACTGGTAAAATTTAGAATTGAAATCATCCGCAGATGTGTTCATATGGCGGTTATCATGGAACCTTCAATTTGACACGTTAGTGCCATTCCATGAAAAGCGGCATATGGTCCCCAAGTAAAAAAAATGCGTATGCCCTAAACGAGTAAACATTGGGCGGAACTGTTGCACTTATACAGTATCCTCATGTACAGACTCAATTAAAAAATTCTGGAAACAAAGTGATCCCTCGGAAGCATTAATCACAACAAAATAACATAAGAATTGCAGACTTGGTTTGATTGAGTCTGTACATGAGGGATAATGAATAAGTGCAACATCCCTCACGCCCCCTAGCACCGGCTTGAGCGGTACTCAATTCTCAACACTATAGTGTTGGCATCAATGAACCGAGTCTGCAATTCTCTTGTTATTTTGTTGTGATTAATGCTTCCCGATTTTTTACAGACATACATTTTCTATGCTCAAATTTGATATTAGAATATATTGACATTCCAACACTGAAAAGCAGTTGTTTCTGGTGAGCGACTCAGGGCCATCATGGACCTCTTGTTTTATATCGTCTAATGTAACCATGTCCATTGTTAGATTTTCACTTGGCGGGGATTAATTTTATATACATTTTCGTGTCATTCAGAAACATATTAGGGCTAAGAGTGAGGTTTGGCGCGCGTAAAACCGGTTTAAACTCCCCAATGGTTTACTTCACAACAGCAGGTGTCAAGTGCTGTGTGGCAGCCGTAAAAAGTTGCCCCGTACTTCACTTCAGTGTTGTTATATTTTCTGGTCCTTCGGGATCATTGATGCCAACACTATAAAGTGTTGAGAATTGAGTACCGCTCAAGCCGGTGCTAGGGGGCGTGAGGGATGTTGCACTTATTCATTATCCCTCATGTACAGACTCAATCAAACCGAGTCTGCAATTCTTATGTTATTTTGTTGTGATTAATGCTTCCAAGGGATCACTTAGTTTCCAGAATTTTAACTGCCACAGACCGTTCCAAGGCGGTACCCCTCTGTGTTCCTTCACGTGTTTTTCATGTCTGTAGTGTTGCTTGATTTGGATGTTTACATTGTTTTCTCGTTTAGGGCACACGCTTTTTATTACTTGGGGACCATACGCCGCTTTTCATGGAATGGCACTGAAGTGTCGCATTGAAGGTTCCAT
Source organism: Ruditapes philippinarum (assembly GCF_026571515.1). Classification (NCBI taxonomy): domain Eukaryota; kingdom Metazoa; phylum Mollusca; class Bivalvia; order Venerida; family Veneridae; genus Ruditapes; species Ruditapes philippinarum. The sequence goes on from NW_026858166.1 coordinate 39,833, forward strand.
GATAACCGCCGTATGAACACATCTGCGGATGTTTCTAAATTCAAAATTTTACTATGTCATGTTTAAATGTTGAATTCTGCTTAAGCCGGTGCTAGGGGGCGTGGACGGTAACTTGCACTTTCCAGTACCGTCCATGAACAGGCTCAATCAAACCGAGCCTGCAACATTTTCAATTTTGCCGTGTTGGGCTTTCTTTAGGGATTCTGTATTTATCTATTTTGTGATGTCTCTTGTTGGATTGTCGTTGACGGTAGGTATTTTGTCAATCCCCCCTCTCCCATTTTTTACCCCCGCCCCACCCCACCCCACCTTTTCACCCTAACAGCCCGTATCTCTTTCATTCACTTATGGGCTCGTTTTAGTTGATATTATTCCACATTACATGTCCCACTTTTTACACCCTTTCGTCCACTCCAGGTTTCTGTTTGGTGCTTTCTGGGTGCCCTCTGTGTTCCTCAGATGTATGTCTATGTTGTTTTCATACTGTTTTTGGTGACACTTTTGCTTGTGTCCCTTGTTGTTTTCTCGTCTACGGTAAGTATCTTCCCCATTGCCTCTAGATTTTATTTCTTTGATTAACCCCCCCCCCCCATCCCCCGGTCTCCTGTCCCCTTCCCCTTTGTGGGCCTTTTATTATTTTCTTTGAATTCCTAATCAGTTATAAATTATTATTATTTTCTTTGAAATCCTAATCAGTTATAAATTATTGATCATTTAATGTTTAACCTGTCCGTGCTCTGTCTTTGCCCTGTTCTGTTTTTATTTGGGGTCCGCCTGGACTCCTTGCCATTGGTTCTTGTTGCTGGGTCATATCGGGGTTGCGTTTATTGAACGCCGCCTTTCCTTGTTAGTCCCCTACCGGTTTACCGGAGGGGACTTTAGGTTTACCCTCCGTCCGTCTGTCCGTCCGTCCGTCAGTCCGTCCGTCCACAAAACTGGATCCCGCAATAACGCAAAAAGTACTGAAAATATTTTAATGAAACTTGATATATGGATAGATGGCACTATGGAGATTATGCACGTCTTTTTCTTTTCTTCCTAAGTTGAAAATTCTGGTTGCTATGGCAACAAATAGACTGAAAATATGGCAAATTTTACACATAACCTGGATCCCGCGATAACGCAAAAAGTACTGAAGATATTTTTATGAAACTTGATATATGGATAGATGGCAGTATGGAGATTGTGCACATTTTTTTCTTTTCTTCCTATGTTGAAAATTCTAGTTGCTATGGCAACAAATAGACTGAAAATATGGAAAATTTTACACATAACCTGGATCCAGTGATAACACAAAAAGTACTGAAAATATGTTTATGAAACTTGACATATGGGTAGATGGCAGTATGGAAATTATGCACATCCTTTTCTTATCTTCCTATGTTGAAAATTCTGGTTGCTATGGCAACAAATAGACTGAATTTCAAGATTTCTGATTCTAGTTTTTAAGTTTTTTCACTATAAGTTCTTTATTTCTTAAGGTATTTTCTTCAAACTTTAAATATAAGTTGCTTGTCATCAACCACATCATATGTGACAAGGTTTACAACTCTAGCACAAAATTTATCAGAATTACCTCCCTTGAACTTAAAATTTTCATTAAAAAAAATTTTTTTTTTTTAATAACTTCTTTTTCTGAATGTATCTACTTCAAAATATGATAAACAAGATCAACAAGGAAAGGCGGCGTTCAATGAACGCAACCCCCACATGACCCAGCAACAAGAACCAATGGCAAGGAGCCCAGGGGGACCTTCATATAAATGTTTCTTATTATCACCCAACATTTGTGAGTGTTCAATACTCTAGCAAGACTATTTCCAGAATTATGCCCCTTTTGAACTTGACTTTTTTTTTGAGAAATTGGTAATTTTTACTCCAACTTCTTCATGATAGGATTTTAAAAATGTTATATTTTGATAACAGGGATGTTTAAAAATAACTTTAGAGTGTCCTTCAGTCCTGCTGTCTGTACATAAAAACTGTTTCCTGTGATCACTTTTAAAGAACTTTTTCAACAAATTTACTTAAAAATAGGAACATAAGTGAATGGCCAGTGGCCCTTCAGAATGTTGCTTGGGCTCTTACCGTTAGGGGCCTTATGGATTGCTTGCAATACTATGATAATTGCTTGTTGATCTTGTTATTCATATTTTAAGAAATAAACAACACTAATAACAATCACTACACTACACGAAATCACTAAATTTACGCACTTAAATATATAAATAATCTTAACTTAGAGATTATACACGTAACCGTATTCACTAAATACTGTCCGGATATCACGATATCGATAACTGTATGTTATTGTCGTTTATTAATCTCCTCTTACTCAATAATGTGTTCGATACCAATTCTACCAGTTGGTATTTATGTTTATGTAAAAATAGATAAATACAGAATCCCTAAAGAAAGCCCAACACGGCAAAATTGAAAATGTTGCATGCTCGGTTTGATTGAGCCTGTTCATGGACGATATTGGAAAGTGCAAGTTACCGTCCACGCCCCCTAGCACCGGCTTAAGCAGAATTCAACATTTAAACGTGAAAGAGTAAAATTTTGAATTTAGAAACACCAAATAAAATGGAACTAAATAATATAGATAAATACAGAGTCCCTAAAGAAAGACCAACACGGCAAAATTGAAAATGTTGCAGGCTCGGTTAACAAAGCTTTTTTTACTAACGGTATTGTAAAACATTATACTATGTGGACCTGTGACGAAGTTTGTAGAGCACTCTCTTTTCTTTCAGACAACATTTATGTCAGGTTTGGTAATACCCTATTTAAACAGATCATAGGAATTCCTATGGGTACTAATTGTGCACCCCTGGTCGCCGATTTGTTTTTGTACTGCTATGAAAGAGACTTTATGTTGAGTCTCTCTGAAGATAAACAACAAGATGTTATAGTCGCATTTAATAATACTTCCAGATACCTTGATGATATTTTTAATTTAGATAATCCTTATTTTGATCAAATGGTGTCTGACATTTATCCGCATGAACTACAACTTAATAAAACGGTCTTTCTTTAGGGACTCTGTATTTATCTATTTTATTTAGTTCCATTTTATTTAGTTCCGCCCATTGTTTTCTCGTTTAGGGCACACGCTTTTTATTACTTGGGGACCATACGCCGCTTTTCATGGAATGGCACGGAAGTGTCACATTGAAGGTTCCATGATAACCGCCGTATGAACACATCTGCGGATGTTTCTAAATTCAAAATTTTACTATTTCATGTGTAAATGTTGAATTCTGCTTAAGCCGGTGCTAGGGGGCGTGGACGGTAACTTGCACTTTCCAGTACCGTCCATGAACAGGCTCAATCAAACCGAGCCTGCAACATTTTCAATTTTGCCGTGTTGGGCTTTCTTTAGGGATTCTGTATTTATCAATTTATGATCACATCTGTGTTATTTGTGCCGTGTGGCGGCTGTAAAAAGTCTCCCCGTACATTTAATCAATGATGTTATATTTTCGATCCTTGAAGATCGTTCAGCACGACATTATTGTTGTGCTTGTAGTATTTTTAGTTTCAACTTTTTGGCATTTTCTAGTTGGGTGGTTCCAATATTCCTACTTGAATAATGTTGAATCACCCTTAGGATATGTTGCCTGCTTTTTAAATTTGTCTTTTGACGTCTTATCTGTGATACGCAGGCTTCATTGGTTCTTGTTGCTGGGTCATATGGGGGTTGCGTTCATTGAACGCCGCCTTTCCTTGTTGATCTTGTTTTTCATATTTCATAACCTCTGATCCCCTTTCAAAATTCCATTTTATTTAGTTCCGCCCATTGTTTTCTCGTTTAGGGCACAAGCTTTTTATTACTTGGGGACCATACGCCGCTTTTCATGGAATGGCACTACTGTGTCAAATTGAAGGTTCCATGATAACCGCCGTATGAACACATCTGCGGATGTTTCTAAATTCAAAATTTTACTATTTCATGTTTAAATGTTGAATTCTGCTTTAAAGCCGGTGCTAGGGGGCGTGGACGGTTAATTTGCCACTTTCCAGTACCGTCCATGAACAGGCTCAATCAAACCGAGCCTGCAACATTTTCAATTTTGCCGTGTTGGGCTTTCTTTAGGGATTCTGTATTTATCAATTGTTATATAAAGGCGGGGTAACCTTTCAAATAAAAGATTGAATTAATT
>NW_026858167.1:0-75065 GCF_026571515.1 Ruditapes philippinarum
CTAGAGTAAGGTTAATATTGTTTAGAATCAGTTTAGTTAAGACATGAGTAAGCTGGGTAATCAAGAGTTAGTTAAATATCATTCAGGGTAACAAGAGTTAGCTTTATATGATGGAGAGTAATCTTAGTAATAGTTGCAGTTAGGTGTGTAATCAAGAGTATTTTTCATCTGCTTCAGAGTAAGCTGTGTAAGGTTAAAGTTACCTGAGCAATCTAGAGTAAGGTAAATATGATTCAAAATCAGTTTAGTAAAGGCATGGGTAAGCCATATATCATTCGATGTAACCTGAGTAATCAGTGTAAGGTGGGTAATCAAAAGTAAGCTCCATGCGGTTCAGAGTCACCTAGGTAAGCTGGGAGCTATCTGGGCAATTAAGAGTAAGGTAAATATGATTCAGAATCAGTTGAGTTAAGACAGCTGTATGGTGGGTAATCAACAGCAACCTATATATTATTTCAGAGCAATATGACTAATGCTTGAAGTAAGGTTGGTAATCATGAGTAAGCTTGATCTGCTTCAGAGTAAGCTCAGTAATCTTAAAGTTCCCTGAGTAATCTAGGGTAAGTTAAATATGATTCAGAATCACTTGCGTAAACACACGTGTAAACGGGGTAGTCAAAGTAAGCTTGATTTGTTTCAGACTAATCTGAATAAGCTAAGAGGTACCGGGTGGTACAGATGAGGCAAAATATCCTACCTGGGTGAACATGAATAACATAAACATCTATCAGAGTGACGTTAATAATCATAAAGGTAAGGTTGGTTAACAAAAAGTAGACATACGAGTTAGGAGTAAGAGTTTGCATAGGAGTAAGGTTTGTTTGGGAGGTGAATCCTAGGGCTCGAACCAGGTCAATGACCCCGACCTCTTATTTCTTTATGTATATGCTCCATAAATGGAGTTTATGTTTCACTTCCCACTACTTTTTATATGTATTCCACATGAGTCCAGACTTTCGTTGCAAATTTTACAAAATGCATAGTAGGCACAGCCGACCCGATTGACTCTGCACCATAACAAACATCACTAAAACATTCCTCTTTCTAAATGATAATCTGCATTATTTTTCTCCGAGTTCTCATTCCATGTTTTCTATTTTTAATTATTGCTTTCTTATTTTGGCAATATGTAAAATATTTCAAACAAAACAGCATATAAGTTAAAGTGCATTCTTCTCATAAATTAACAATCCAATTATAATCATAATATAAAAATCCCATTTCATATGCCACGCTCAACAACACTGAACAAAATAACGCCACAAATAGTCTACATCTTGGAAACTTCAAATGATCTTATCAAACTGAATATACATGTATATCTAACCACGTGGCATTTTCCGCGGGAATTCAGAAAAAAGGAATCTATTTTTAGTAACAAGAAATGATAAACAACAAAACATTGAACCATTTCTTTTAAGATTTTTTTAAAACATACACAATATTATTTCAACATCATTGGTCACAATGTAAATTAATACAATCAGTCAACAACCACAACATCTTTATCAACAAATACATTTAAATAAAATCCACGTGACAAAATGAACCAATCAAAACGTTTGATCAATGGCCGCCATTTTGTTCAATGATCAATCTTCGTATTTGACTGCATTCCTAACCCTAACCCTAACCCTAACCCTAACCCTAACCCTAACCCTAACCCTGAACAAAAATGACGAACGCATTCTATATATATAAACAAGTGTAGTCACGTGACCCGCCATTTTGAATTTGGTCACGTGGGGGTACCAATTCAGGGGTACCAATGTTCGCTTCTAGCTTATACCCTAACCCTAACCCTAACCCTAACCCTCATCTATTTTTAGTAACAAGAAATGATAAACAACAAAACATTGAACCATTTCTTTTAAGATTTTTTTAAAACATACACAATATTATTTCAACATCATTGGTCACAATGTAAATTAATACAATCAGTCAACAACCACAACATCTTTATCAACAAATACATTTAAATAAAATCCACGTGACAAAATGAACCAATCAAAACGTTTGATCAATGGCCGCCATTTTGTTCAATGATCAATCTTCGTATTTGACTGCATTCCTAGCTACAACTAGCCCTAACCCTTACCCTAACCCCTTACCCTAACCCCTTGCCCTAACCCTAACCTTATAGTTTCCTGTATAATCAATAGAAACATATGCTTCAGAGTACGCTTGGTAAGCTCTATGTTAACTGGGCCATAAAGGGTAAGGTAAATTTGATTCAGAATCAGTTTTTTAAAGATATGAGTTAGCAAAGCTAAATATCATGCAGGCGTACGTGAGTTATGTTCATAGTAAGGTGGGTAATCAAGAGTAAACTAAATATCATTCAGAGTAATCGTAGTAATGATTTTATTCGTTGTTGGGTAATCAAGATTAAGCTTCCAGTGCTTTAGAGTAAGCTGGGTAAGCTTAACGTTACCTGGGCGATCTGGAGTAAGGTAAACTTGATTGAGAATCAGTTTAGTAAAGACATAAGTAAGCTGAGTAATCAAGGCTTAACTTATTATGATTCAGGTTAACTTTAGTAATGTCTTTAGTAAGCTTGGTTATCAAGAGTAAGCTAAATATCATTCAGGGTAACCTGAGTGATGGTGTTAGTCAGGTGGGAAATCAAGAGTAAGCTTTATATCATTCACAGTAATAGAAGTAATGTTTTATAGCAAGGTGGGTCATGAAGAGTAAGCTTCATCTGCTTTAGAGTACGCTGAGTAAGCTTACAGTTAACTGGGTGATTTAGAATTACGTTAACATCCTTCTCAGAATCAGCTGAGTAAAGATTGATGCTGGTTAGGCAGATAAGTGAAAGCCTTTTATCATTCAGAGTAAAGTGAGTAATGGCTCTAGGAAGGTGGGTATTTATGAGTAAGTTTGATCTGCTTTAGAGTAAGCTAGGTAAGCTTAGATTAACCAGGGTAATCTAACGTAAGGTAAATATGGTTCAGAATGAGTTTAGTAACGATAAAAAGTAAGGTGGGTAATCAACATTAAGGTTGGTTCATATTCATTCAGATTGATCTGAGTAATGGCTTAAAAAGTAAGCTAGGTAAACTATATATAATCTGTGTAATTTAGAATATGTTACACATCATCACAAACAGTTCAGTAAACATAGGAAAAAGGTTGGTGATCAAGAGTAAGCTAAATATCATTCAGAGTAATCCGAGTATTGCTGGATCGAAAGGTAATCAACAGTAAGTTGATCTTCTTTATAGAAAGGTGAGTAAGCTTAAAGGTACTTGGGTGATACAGGGTAAGCCAAAATATCCTTCAGAGTAAAATGAGTAACCATAGGATTAAGATGGGTAGTCCAGGGTAAGCATGATATGCTCCAGGTTATGCTGGGTAAACTTAGATTTATCTAGGTAATCTAGAGTAAGGTTAATATTGTTTAGAATCAGTTTAGTTAAGACATGAGTAAGCTGGGTAATCAAGAGTTAGTTAAATATCATTCAGGGTAACAAGAGTTAGCTTTATATGATGGAGAGTAATCTTAGTAATAGTTGCAGTTAGGTGTGTAATCAAGAGTATTTTTCATCTGCTTCAGAGTAAGCTGTGTAAGGTTAAAGTTACCTGAGCAATCTAGAGTAAGGTAAATATGATTCAAAATCAGTTTAGTAAAGCATGGGTAAGCCATATATCATTCGATGTAACCTGAGTAATCAGTGTAAGGTGGGTAATCAAAAGTAAGCTCCATGCGGTTCAGAGTCACCTAGGTAAGCTGGGAGCTATCTGGGCAATTAAGAGTAAGGTAAATATGATTCAGAATCAGTTGAGTTAAGACAGCTGTATGGTGGGTAATCAACAGCAACCTATATATTATTTCAGAGCAATATGACTAATGCTTGAAGTAAGGTTGGTAATCATGAGTAAGCTTGATCTGCTTCAGAGTAAGCTCAGTAATCTTAAAGTTCCCTGAGTAATCTAGGGTAAGTTAAATATGATTCAGAATCACTTGCGTAAACACACGTGTAAACGGGGTAGTCAAAGTAAGCTTGATTTGTTTCAGACTAATCTGGGTAAGCTAAGAGGTACCTGGTGGTACAGATGAGGCAAAATATCCTACCTGGGTGAACATGAATAACATAAACATCTATCAGAGTGACGTTAATAATCATAAAGGTAAGGTTGGTTAACAAAAAGTAGACATACGAGTTAGGAGTAAGAGTTTGCATAGGAGTAAGGTTTGTTTGGGAGGTGAATCCTAGGGCTCGAACCAGGTCAATGACCCCGACCTCTTATTTCTTTATGTATATGCTCCATAAATGGAGTTTATGTTTCACTTCCCACTACTTTTTATATGTATTCCACATGAGTCCAGACTTTCGTTGCAAATTTTACAAAATGCATAGTAGGCACAGCCGACCCGATTGACTCTGCACCATAACAAACATCACTAAAACATTCCTCTTTCTAAATGATAATCTGCATTATATTTTTCTCCGAGTTCTCATTCCATGTTTTCTATTTTTAATTATTGCTTTCTTATTTTGGCAATATGTAAAATATTTCAAACAAAACAGCATATAAGTTAAAGTGCATTCTTCTCATAAATTAACAATCCAATTATAATCATAATATAAAAATCCCATTTCATATGCCACGCTCAACAACACTGAACAAAATAACGCCACAAATAGTCTACATCTTGGAAACTTCAAATGATCTTATCAAACTGAATATACATGTATATCTAACCACGTGGCATTTTCCGCGGGAATTCAGAAAAAAGGAATCTATTTTTAGTAACAAGAAATGATAAACAACAAAACATTGAACCATTTCTTTTAAGATTTTTTTAAAACATACACAATATTATTTCAACATGATTGGTCACAATGAAAATTAATACAATCAGTCAACAACCACAACATCTTTATCAACAAATACATTTAAATAAAATCCACGTGACAAAATGAACCAATCAAAACGTTTGATCAATGGCCGCCATTTTGTTCAATGATCAATCTTCGTATTTGACTGCATTCCTAACCCTAGGTTTTACCCTATACCCTAACCCTAACTTTAACCCTAACCCTATTAACCACCAGGGTAATCTAACGGAAGGTAAATATGGTTCAGAATGAGTTTAGTAACGATAAAAGTAAGGTGGGTAATCAACATTAAGGTTGGTTCATATCATTCAGATTGATCTGAGTAATGGCTTCAAAGTAAGCTAGGTAAACTTATATATATCTGTTTAATTTGGAATATGTTACACATAATTCACAAACAGTTCAGTAAACATAGGAATAAGGTTGGTAATCAAGAGTAAGCTAAATATCATTCAGAGTAATCCGAGTAATTGCTGGATCGAAAAGTAATCAACAGAAAGTTGGATCTTATTTATAAAAAGGTGAGTAAGCTTAAAGGTACTTGGGTGATACAGGGTAAGCAAAATATCCTTCAGAGTAAAATGAGTAACCATAGGATTAAGATGGGTAGTCCAGGGTAAGCATGATATGCTTCAGGTTAGGCTGGGTAAACTTAGATTTATGTAGGTAATCTAGAGTAAGGTAAATATTGTTTAGAATAAGTTTAGTTAAGACATGAGTAAGCTGGGTAATCCAGACTTAGCTAAATATCATTCAGGGTAACCAGAGTAAGCTTTATATGATGGAGAGTAATCTTAGTAATAGTTGCAGTTAGGTGTGTAATCAAGAGTATTTTTCATCTGCTTCAGAGTAAGCTGTGTAAGGTTAAAGTTTCCTGAGCAATCTAGAGTAAGGTAAATATGATTCAGAATCAGTTTAGTAAAGGCATGGGTAAGCCATATATCATTCGATGTAACCTGAGTAATCAGTGTAAGGTGGGTAATCAAAAGTAAGCTCCATACGGTTCAGAGTCACCTAGGTAAGCTGGGAGCTATCTGGGCAATTAAGAGTAAGGTAAGTATGATTCAGAATCAGTTGAGTTAAGACAGCTGTATGGTGGGTTATCAACAGCAACCTATATATTATTTCAGAGCAATATGACTAATGCTTGAAGTAAGGTTGGTAATCATGGGTAAGCTTGATCTGCTTCACAGTAAGCTCAGTAATCTTAAAGTTCCCTGAGTAATCTAGGGTAAAATAAATATGATTCAGAATCACTTGCGTAAACACACGTGTAAACGGGGTAGTCAAAGTAAGCTTGATTTGTTTCAGACTAATCTGGGTAAGCTAAGAGGTACCTGGTGGTAAAGATGAGGCAAAATATCCTACCTGGGTGAACATGAATAACATAAACATCTATCAGAGTGACGTTAATAATCATAAAGGTAAGGTTGGTTAACAAAAAGTAGACATACGAGTTAGGAGTAAGAGTTTGCATAGGAGTAAGGTTTGTTTGGGAGGTGACTCCTAGGGCTCGAACCAGGTCAATGACTCTGACCTCTTATTTGTTTTTGTATATGCTCCATAAATGGAGTTTATGTTTCACTTCCCACTACTTTTTATATTTATTCCACGTGAGTCCAGACTTTCCTTGCAAATTTTACAAAATGCATAGTAGGCACAGCCGACCCGATTGACTCTGCACCATAACAAACATCACTAAAACATTCCTCTTTCTAAATGATAATCTGCATTATTTTTCTCCGAGTTCTCATTCCATGTTTTCTATTTTTAATTATTGCTTTCTTATTTTGGCAATATGTAAAATATTTCAAACAAAACAGCATATAAGTTAAAGTGCATTCTCCTCATAAATTAACAATGAAATTATAATTATAATATAAAAATCCCATTTCATATGCCACGCTCAACAACACTGAACAAAATAACGCCACAAATAGTCTCCATTTTGGAATCTTCAAATGATCTTATCAAACTGAATATACATGTATATCTAACCACGTGGCATTATCCGCGGGAATACAGAAAAAAGGAATCTATTTTTAGTAACAAGAAAAGATAAACAACAAAATCTTGAACCATTTCTTTTAAGATCTTTTTAAAACATACACAATATTATTTCAACATCATTGGTCACAATGAAAATTAATACAATCAGTCAACAACCACAACATCTTTATCAACAAATACATTTAAATAAAATCCACGTGACAAAATGAACCAATCAAAACGTTTGATCAATGGCCGCCATTTTGTTCAATGATCAATCTTCGTATTTGACTGCATTCCTAACCCTAACCCTAACCCTAACCCTGACTCCTCAAAACTGAACAATATTATATATAATTCATTATTATAGAATGACTTACAAAGTAAAGAAAATGAAAAGAAATTAAGTAATATTTGCTCTATTTCTTATATAAAATGAACGGTATTACATATAAAATAAAACATTCTTTTGTACACTATCATAAATAGATGGACGAACATATGCTTATTAGAATTTGTTGTATATTTCACACGAGTCTCTTCCGTATAATATCATATAATTTATATAAATATCTGAATTATTAATGTCATAATTAATGATTGAAAATGGCGTAAAAACGCGAAAATGATACATAATATAACATGATATTCTCTGATATTTGAACAGACGGACAGACCAACAAATATTTACTTATTTGTAAAATATATTTAATAAACACTATTCCAAACTTCATTGCAAAATTTGAGGAAAACTTAGAGTTGGATCAGGCTTACCAATAGGTTAAGCTAAGCTAAGGGTTAGCTTAGGGTTAGCTAAGGGTTGCGCAACTTTCAAATGCGCACGGTTCGCAAATTGCTCTATATCCTAACCCAATAGGTTAAGCTAAGCTAAGGGTTACCTTAGGGTTAGCTAAGGGTTGCGCAACTTTCAAATGCGCACGGTTCGCAAATTGCTCTATATCCTAACCCTAACCCTAACCCTTAAAGCTTAACTATGTAAAAAAAGGCTCAACAAAGGTAACCTATGTTAATAAAAGGGTCAACAAAGGTAAACTATGTTAATAAAAGGGTCAACAAAGGTAAACTATGTTAATAAAAGGCTCAAAAAAGGTCAACTATGTTTATAAAAGGCTCAACAAAGGTAAACCTTTTGAATAAAATGCTTAACAAAGCTAAACCTTTATAATCAAAGGCTTATCTAGGCTAAACTATGCAACTGAAATCTAAAGAACAAGAGAGTAATTTAATTACAGACGAAGACGAACTTGCCACCATGAACACAACAGATACCACTGACATTACTACAGAAGCAGATCAAGTTAATGTTGTTGCAAGTAGGCATGTATCAAACCGTGCCACGTTAGGATTTGCACCATGGATTTCTGAAGAGATAGCCATTCTAAAGCAAGTAATGGAAGAAGTTAATATCAGTATGATAGACAGATACAAACTATATACAGAGAAATGTGTAAAGGCAGGAGTTGCAATTCGTACACTGAAAGCTTTCTTGCGAAAATATAAGAGAACGTTGGTCTCTGAACTGAAACAATAATTTTAAGTATGTGCCTCCGATCACAAGTGACAATGGTGTTTATTAATTTATTATGTAAAGACTCCTCAAAACTGAACAATATTATATATAATTCATTATTATAGAATGACTTACAAAGTAAAGAAAATGAAAGGAAATTAAGTAATATTTGCTCTGTTTCTTATATAAAATGAACGGTATTACATATAAAATAAAACATTCTTTTGTACACTATCATAAATAGATGGACGAACATATGCTTATTAGAATTTGTTGTATATTTCACACGAGTCTCTTCCGTATAATATCATATAATTTATATAAATATCTGAATTATTAATGTCATAATTAATGATTAAAAATGGCGTAAAAACGCGAAAAATGATACATAATATAACATGATATTCTCTGATATTTGAACAGACGGACAGACCAACAAATATTTACTTATTTGTAAAATATATTTAATAAACACTATTCCAAACTTCATTGCAAAATTTGAGGAAAACTTAGAGTTGGATCAGGCTTACCAATAGGTTAAGCTAAGCTAAGGGTTAGCTTAGGGTTAGCTAAGGGTTGCGCAACTTTCAAATGCGCACGGTTCGCAAATTGCTCTATATCCTAACCCAATAGGTTAAGCCTAAGCTAAGGGTTACCTTAGGGTTAGCTAAGGGTTGCGCAACTTTCAAATGCGCACGGTTCGCAAATTGCTCTATATCCTAACCCTAACCCTAACCCTTAAAAGCTTAACTATGTAAAAAAAGGCTCAACAAAGGTAACCTATGTTAATAAAAGGGTCAACAAAGGTAAACTATGTTAATAAAAGGGTCAACAAAGGTAAACTATGTTAATAAAAGGCTCAACAAAGGTCAACTATGTTTATAAAAGGCTCAACAAAGGTAAACCTTTTGAATAAAATACTTAACAAAGCTAAACCTTTATAATCAATGGCTTATCTAGGCTAAACTATGCAACTGAAATCTAAAGAACAAGAGAGTAATTTAATTAGAGACGAAGACGAACTTGCCACCATGAACACAACAGATACCACTGACATTACTACAGAAGCAGATCAAGTTAATGTTGTTGCAAGTAGGCATGTATCAAACCGTGCCACGTTAGTATTTGCACCATGGATTTCTGAAGAGATAGCCATTCTAAAGCAAGTAATGGAAGAAGTTAATATCAGTATGATAGACAGATACAAACTATATACAGAGAAATGTGTAAAGGCAGGAGTTGCAATTCGTACACTGAAAGCTTTCTTGCGAAAATATAAGAGAACGTTGGTCTCTGAACTGAAACAATAATTTTAAGTATGTGCCTCCGATCACAAGTGACAATGGTGTTTATTAATTTATTATGTAGAGACTCCTCAAAACTGAGCAATATTATATATAATTCATTATTATAGAATGACTTACAAAGTAAAGAAAATGAAAAGAAATTAAGTAATATTTGCTCTGTTTCTTATATAAAATGAACGGTATTACATATAAAATAAAACATTCTTTTGTACACTATCATAAATAGATGGACGAACATATGCTTATTAGAATTTGTTGTATATTTCACACGAGTCTCTTCCGTATAATATCATATAATTTATATAAATATCTGAATTATTAATGTCATAATTAATGATTGAAAATGGCGTAAAAACGCGAAAATGATACATAATATAACATGATCTTCTCTGATATTTGAACAGACGGACAGACCAACAAATATTTTACTTATTTGTAAAATATATTTAATAAACACTATTCAAAACATCATTGCAAAATTTGAGGAAAACTTAGAGCTGGATCAGGCTTACCAATTGGTTAAGCTAAGCTAAGGGTTAGCTTAGGGTTAGCTAAGGGTTGCGCAACTTTCAAATGCGCACGGTTCGCAAATTGCTCTATATCCTTACCCTAACCCTAACCCTAGTCCTAACACTAACCCCTAACCATTTTTTTTGAAGTTTATTTCTACTTTCAATTGCTTAAACGGGCTTTCTTTTCATTTCATTCCATTTATTTTTGTAAAATACTTGTTCTGACAGACTCGTATTTCAACCTTAACTACTAATTGGCTTGGGATAAATTTAATGTTATATATATATATAATAAAATAAATCCTTTCAGTATCACAATTCGCTTTGATTTCTGGAACAAATCTAAAGTCATTTTCCTTTCAATACTAATTTTTATTGAGAGAAAATTAAATACATATTAAAAAAGTTTATTCCATACCTGTAAGCAAGAGTAATGTAAAAAATGCATAAAAGATCTTTTTTACCTTTTAGCATTTAAGGCATGTCATTAACAGATGCGCAGATGTATATAAAAGGTGATTATTGTTTAAGATTAGCAGTAGTTTATTGTTTACTTATATGCTGTTTTGTTTTATTTTGTTACAGTTTTTACCAATTTGTAATGAGTAGAATTTGTTTTCTACATTTCAGTATATAACTTTATATATATATATATATATATATTTATTTTGAACCAGCTAATTTTTAAAGATTATGAATGAAGCACAATTATATATTATATATTTATTCAATAGTAACGATTCAAAGGTCTAACATACTTTTACACATTATTATTTAAAGTTAGTTCATCGGCTTTCTTTGTTTTATTTTGCACCTTTTAGCAGTTACTATTCGACTTTAAAACCAAAGCTTTTTTAAAATTTTTATTACTTTTTGGGTTATTATTTGCAGTCAACAATGGACACAGTGCACAGATGTATATTAAAATCTAATTATTCTTTAAGGTTCTTTCTCTTATTTGTTGATAAATTTCTTATACTATTTAATAAATAAATTTTTCAATTTTGTAGCTATTACTACCGTTGAATGCGGCACGGTTTTCCCCTGTCAACACAACCGTTGAATGTGGCACGGTTTTCCACTGTCAACAAAACCGTTGAATGTGGCATGCTTTCCCGTCATCACAACCGTTAAATGTGGCACGGTTTTCCCATGTCAACGCAACCGTTAAATGTGGCACGATATTCCCCTGCCTACACAACCGTTGAATGTGGCACGATTTTACCCTGTCAACACAACCGTTGAATGCGGCACAGTTTTTCCCCTGTCAACACAACCGTTAAATGTGGCACGGTTTTCCGCTGTCAACACAACCGTTGAATGTGGCACGATTTCCCCTGTCATCACAACCGTTGAATGCGGCACGGTTTTCCCCTGTCAACACAACCGTTGAATGTGGCACTGATTTAACCCTGTAAACACAACCGTTGAACTCGGCACGGTTTTCCCCTGTCAACACAACCGTTGGATGTGGCACTATTTAAACCCTGTCAACACAACCGTTGAATGTGGCACGATTTCCCCTGTCATCACAACCGTTAAATGTGGCACGGCTTTCCCATGACAACACAACCGCTGAATGTGGCACTATTTAACCCTGTCAACACAACCGTTAAATATGGCACGGTTTTCCCATGTCAACACAACCGTTGAATGTGGCACTATTTAACCCTGTCAACACAACCATTGAATGCGGCACGGTTTTCTCCTGTCAACACAACCGTTTAATGGACACGGTTTTCCCCTGTCAACACAACCGTTGAATATGGTACGAATCCCCTGTCATCACAACCGTTAAATGTGGCACGGTTTTCCCATGACAACACAACCGTTGAATGTGGAACGAACACAACCGTTGAATGTGGCACAATTTCCCCCTGTCAACACAACTGTTGAATGTTGCACACTTTTCCCTTGTCAACACAACCATTGAATGTGGCACGATTTTCCCATGTCGACACAACCGTTGAATGTTGCACAATTTTTCCCTGTCAACACAACCGTTGAATGTGGCACGGTTTTCCCATGACAACACAACCGTTGAATGTGGCACCGTTTTCCCCTTTCAACACAACCGTTGAATGTGGCACGATTTTCCCATGTCGACACAACCATTGAATGTGGCACGATTTTCCCCTGTGAACACAACTGTTAAATGTGACACGGTTTTCCCCTTTCAACACAACCGTTGAATGTCGCACGGTTTTCCCCTTTCAACACAACCGTTCAATGTTGCACGATTTTACCCCTGTCGTCAAATGCCGCAACACGCACATGTTATGTTGCAAGATGATATAAAAAGACAAAAAAGTAACTGGCAAATAAGATGTCATGAATTGTAATTTGTTTTGTTTATCGCATTACCAGAAAGAAAAAGTAACTCTTGATCGGATTGTTAATGTCGTTCTTAGTTTAAATTTTGGTAAACATGTTAATTTTATTTCATTGAGATGGCTTAATCAGCTTTATACACGGAACTTACCAAATGTATATGTATAGTATCAAAAGTTCAATTTTTGATACTATACAGTGCACACGTATTGAGATTTTGTGCTCGATTGTGTGCACATTATACATGTAATACACCCCTGATGAAGGCATAATACGCCGAAAGTACTTGGGTATTTATACTTTAGCACTGTATGAACGTTTATTTTCTCCAAATTTATTGTTTTTTTTCCACGTTCTTGTATCCTTGTTTGGATCCAGTGTTTTGAAAGGTATTTTGTAGATGCAAATATTTTCACAAACCTATATATATATATATATATATATATATATATATATATATATATATATATATATATATCATGCATTGTATTCACTAATATGAAATGCACAAGATAACCCATACAAGAGGAATAACTGTAACAATTATAAAAAAGTGACAGTTATAAGGATTTGCTTCCCTTTGATTTAAAATGAAATGACGTATGTTTTTTTTATCTAAATATGAATAAACATGTTCTAGCTTGTATATATATAAACCAAAACGCTTTGCGATGGTTATATTGCAAACCATTTTATATAATATTATGGCCATATAACTTGTTAAAAATCTTAATAATGAAATCAATACTTACTAACTTGTTATGGAATAAATGATTTCAAGAATTTAAGAAAAATATTAAAAGGTTTACATGTCAACTAAGAAAGAAAATAAGAATGAAAGAAAGAATTTATTTCTGATACGGTTGACTGGCGATTTCGACTTGGGTCAAATTTAACCTTCTATTGTTTAAACATTTTTACCAATTTATTACAGAATTAATGCCACCGAAACATCATTGTTTCGGATTTTATCATTCTTTGATGTTGTCGTCTGGTGCCCTCAGTTTGTCGATGTCCTAGAATAAACACCGTTACTGTTATATCAAATGTTTGTTACAAAATAAAACAGCTGAATATTTTTGAACATCAATGTATGTTTTATGTATCTCCAAACTTTCTTCAACAGAGAGTGCTTGCATTACGCAAAAATAGAGTAGCACTGTATAAATGCTTAGGTTAAAGAATTAAGTCAATCCTTGCATGTGTTGAATATACTCATATGTGCTTAAACTTTGCTACATTTCTGAAGATATTTGAATTAATCCCCCACTGGACTATTTACAAAAAGTGCCTGACGAATATTGTAAAAATAATGTTTTTTTTAATCTTTAGTGGAAATATGATACTTTGTTTTTGAATGTGGAAATAACGTTTTAAATTTAAGAACAGTGATTTTTTTCTGTCCGGGTTTAAAGTCTTCGACATTTAGCAAAGATTTTTTAACAAATCAAAATTGGTGAAAAACTTGTTTTCCTTTGTTTTTCTTTTCCTGTATTTTTTTCCGGATCATGCGCAGTAAGCGTAATAACAGGATCTTCAGTTATTAATTTGCATTATATTGACTTTAACTTTCCAATAATGACTTGCTGGTTTTTAACGTCATGAACATATTCACTATACGGTTTATAATTTCCCTTTAAATAATATAACCACTCGATAGCTTCCTCTACGTGAATGCTATAACGACATCCTTTTCTATTAATTTTGACTCTTAAATATTAAGCAAAGTAGCAACAATGTAGCAATAAAGGTGATCACGTGTATATTCGTTGAGTCCCTTAAATCAATAATGTTGTTTGTTTGTTTTTGTTCATTCTCTTTTTTATTTCACAAAAACATAAAATCTGTTGTGATACTATCTATTTTATTTTGTATTTACCGATTATGATTTTTTTTCTAAAGGACGGTTTAGTTAGCACTTTTTGAAATATGTTGCAAATCATCAACGTTTTAAAAATATTCAACAATAACACCACTTTGCTTTTAAATGTTTTGAAAAATTGTTGAATAAATGAATAAATCACGGCTATATCATTTGAAAAAAAAATATATCGAATAACATAATATTATCTTTTCAAGCTATTTATATTTTATTGACGAAGCCATTCCATTATCACAAGCCTTAACACGACACTTTGAAATAGTAAGATAAGAAATGATCTCTCAAAACAACTGAGATTGAAAAATGAAGAAAACACACTATAAACATTTCGATTGATAGAAGATTTAAAAATTTATTTTAAAAAAGATAAGTGTACCTTGGCCTTTTACTTTGTTTCTAGTGTTACAAAATAGAACGATTTGAAATGTGTATTTTTATACAAAGATATCTTTTATCAGTGTTGAAGTGTTTAATAATCCGCTGTGCCAGTATGAAACATTCTCGCGTTGGTAAGGTAAATATTTGGCAAATCATTTTGATAAACAACTTTATCTTGCACGTCGATTTTTATATCCAAATATGGCTTTTAGCGAATGAATCATGAGTATTTACCAACTTACAATGTAGTGGGAAATGTGTTAATTTTGTAAACTTTCTTAAATAAACCCTTTTTTACGTTTGAGTTTGCATTGAATACTTATACGCTAAGCCATCTGTACAATTGTGTTTTTCTACACCTACAATTGTACTGAATATAGCTAACGACACAGGGATGTGTTTACGTAACGATGCTCAATTTTTACGTAGTATATGCATGCAATTATTTTTTTGTCAAACGTTTGTGTTATTTGTGTTGTATATATATATAACACATGTCATTAGCATCAGTATCATCAATCATCATTATCTGAACATAGTTATTATAATTATCAGCGAATCATCACATCATTACCATCATACTCATCACCATCATAAGCGCATCGTTATCAACATCATCATCATCATCATCATCATCATCATCATCATCATCATCGTCATCATCATCATCATCATTATTATTATTATTATTACTTTTATTATTATTTTTATTATCATTACTATAATTATTATTATTTTCATTATTATTACTATTATTATTATTATTACTATTATTATTATCATTATTATTATTATTATGATTATTTTTATTATTATTATTATTATTATTATTATTTTAATAATAATATCATCATCATTCGTATATCATTAACACCAGGAGCAGCAATAATACAAAATCATAAATACATCCTCCTCATCATCATCATCACTATTGATACCAATTACACCAGTACTATATCACCAGTACATTATCATCATCATTATAAAATCATAATTACAACATAATCATTCACCATCATTCACCATCATTTCATATTACATATTAAAACAACAGTTTTGTCTAATAAAAGGGCTTTTAGCAAATCAAAATAATCACGTGTATATTATGTTTCGATATGAATCTGTAAAATATAATATCTGATTAACCAAAAAAAAACGGCCCGTTCTTCAACTTAAAAATTCAAAATAATTGGCATTGAATTTTATGTAATAAAACTGTAACGAATGATTATGACGGAGATGATTTAGATTGCGATGATGTATGCGATGATAATTATCATTTTGATGATTGGAGAACTGGTTATCGTAGTGAAAACGGTGGTGATGATTGTTTTGTAATATTGACTGTGGTGATATGTTTTTATGAGGATTTGCTGTTGTTGATTATGATGACGATGATGATACACGTTATGATTTTATTATTTCTCACATGTGTGGTTGTAGATTATTTTCTTGATTTTTATGCTGATGACGATGAAAGTGATGATAACTAAATTTTGACATGTATTGGCGTTATGATTATTTTTGTATAATGAGGACTATAGAGGGGATGATAATGGAGATAAAGACGATTGTTATGAAAATAGAGGTATTCATGGATTCTATTACGAAACCGTTTGAGGCGGTGTTGTTTTTTTATGATAAACAATGTCATTATTTGTCGGTGATGTCAATAAGATGATGATGATTTGATGATGAAGCAATGATAATTATAATTTTGATAATAATAATAATTACTGAGGCTAGGAAATTTATTATTATCAAAAAAATGATGATAATAATAATAATAATGATGATGATGGTGGTGGTGATGATGATGGTGGTGGTGGTGGTGGTGATGATGATGATGATGCTGATGATGTTGATGATGATGATGGTGATGATGATGATGATGATGATGATGGTGATGATAATTATGATGATAATGATGATGATGATGATGATGATGATGATGATGATGATGATGATGATGATGATGATGATGTTGATGATGTTGATTATGCACGTGATGATAAGTTTTATGATGATGATATTGATGACGGTGGACATAATGATTTATATGACAGTTTTCAGAGATTTATTTGCGTGATAGAGCAAAGGATAAAACACTTCGAAGAGCTTTTTTCGTCGAGACCTGTATGTGGCGTAACAGAGGTTAGTTTTGAGTAAAGTTCATAAATTGATATTACGCCTATTTAGATGTAAATAGTTAGTGCGTGGAAAAGTTTATAGTGACCTAAGGTTTTGACATAATTGTTTTCAATTCATCATTTTGTTTTAGGTAAACAATCAGTAACTCAAGATAGTTTTTAACAATAACCTTTGCAAATTACCGGTGGAAAGAGTTGGGAAGTCTTTGAGGCAGTGTGTAAATAATAATTAATTTAACCATAATTATAATAGTCAATATTTTTAAATAAAGGGCTACGTCAACATAAAGTGATATAAAACTAATAATTAGGTCATATTGTCACTCAAATGGAGAAATGCATTTATATTGCGGACCAAAAATGGTCCAACTGACATTTAAATGTCACATTGTCTTGAAGCTGGCACTTTGTCAGCAAGGGCTCTACACATTATCTAGTTGATTTGAACATTTTGTTTTATTAACAATTAAAAGTGTTCGATTTAGAAGATACATACATTGTCTGACGTTTGACAGTCATCTTAACATTGAGCTTGCACAACGGTGACATAGAGTCAAGACTTTTCCTTATGGGGGTGAACACAAGCCTTGGCCATGAAATGCGGCGACGGACAAGCCAACGCGAAAAGTGATTCTAATAAAGACCCTTACATTTTTGTGAAGTTGGGTCTAATAAGTAATAGAAAAAGGATAAAATACGAAACTATCTGATTTATACGTGTTTATCGGCCGAAATTCAATTTCCTTTGATGGAGTTTGTATGACTTAAGTATAATACAGACACAAGGTGAATGTACCTTTACCTTATTTTATAAGTCATGGTTGACAATAAACGCGCCACAGTTTTATACAGTAAGGAAGATTTATTATCAGTTTTCAAGAATCTTCTTATCTATGCCTACAGTGTGTTTGTTTTCAGATATGATGATCTTGTTATAAATCCTCAAACAAACATGTTAAAGATTTATAATCTCGGTTGCCAAACGATTGTATATATTCTTAAGCACGAGGAAAAATGAGTTTCAATTCTCCTTGCGATATTGATTATTATAAAGATGTTGAGTCATGTACAATATTATATTCATTTTAAGAACAATATCCACTCAATCATCAGTGATCACAAACTCTGAAAGTTAGAATGTAATTTTCTCTAGTTTAAACGATGTGAAATGGATATATATTATATTGTTAACTTTAAGAAAATTGAGGCTTGATCACAACTGAAATTCAAAAACATTAACATAATTCAAATCTCGTATCAGTGTATATTCAAACCTGAATAAAATCAATCAATTATTCGATCATAATATAGACTGTCCATCAATCAAAAATTTTTCACCTAAAAATATAAAAGTTTCTAGTATAAATTTATAGTAATCTGTAAAAGGGAATACAATACTTTCGAGTATAGTTATATGTAAAAGGGAATACAAAAAGTTCTAGTATAGTTATTTGTACAACAGAATACAAAAGTTTGTAGTATAGTAATCTGTTAACGGGAAATACAAAAGTTTCTAGTTTGGTAAACTGTAAAAGGGAATACAACAGGTTTAAGTATAGTACTCTCTAAAAGGGAAATTCAAAAGTTTTTTGAATATAGTAATCTGTAAAAGGGAATATTTCTCAAGAGTAATGAAAACAAAGCAAAAAGTTAACAATGGAAAATGTTAAGTTTATAGTCAGTAATACAAACTTTGCTTCAGTTTATAAGTAGATTATTTGCCAGCAAAGAAACATCTACAACGCATTTTAAAGGCATTTTAAAGGTGGAGACAAAATTAAAAGAATACATTGAACTGTCCCTTTTTTAAACGGTCAGAATATAACTTATTTTACATAAGTCGACAGTTAAATATTTGTATTACGTGCCATTACACAAGTTTAAATGCAATGCGTTCAATAGTAAAAGAAATATATATAAAAAAAACATTTAAGTGATTAAAGTAAAGGACTTTTCTTTCTTTTTCCCAAACTATGTTTTTTTCAATTAAATATATTCATAATATGTGATTGTTCAAAAATACTATACAATATGTTTTGAATTTATGACAATGAAACTAAACTCTTTACTAAATTGCACAAGTTTACATTAAAGTTTTCATTTTTATACAAAATACGATTTCATGCAATTGGAAAGGGCAATGACTGCACGAGTTGAATTACAACACAAATCTAAAAGTACTGAATTAATTTAAGACCTCAAGGGACAGTAGGGTTCATATGTACAAATTAAATTATAGATAAGGTTTACAAGTTTCAAAGCAAATTATTCAGACCGTATTGTTTATAAATCTTCATGTTTATATCCTATTGATTCTCTCTGAATTGATTCCTAGCAGGGCTTAATTATAACATGTAAATTTAGTGTTAATTTTGGTGTAATTTACAGTGCATTCTAAGCTTGTTCTTTACTACTGTTGAGGGAAAACATATAAAAAATGATGTTTAAAATAGTCTCAAAGGTTTTTAATAATAGTATGCCTATTCATTTATTTAACTGCATATTTTATATTATTATATGATCTCAAAAGAGCTGCAATCTCATTACTTCAAATCTTATTCAACAGAACAAATTATAAACTATATTCGCTGAATGTAGTATCAAATTCAATGGCTGAAATGGATAGTCCAACTCATTATCAATAACCATACAGCAAAGACAATTAACTGCACTTGCGTACATCATATTCATGCGCAGTTATGACAAGAGTAGTATCATTTTCACTGGACAGACTCAAATATTGTTTATCGGCCGAAATTCAATTTCCTTTGATGGAGTTTGTATAACTTAAGTATTACAAGTATACTAACAAAGACTATTTAGAATTATTGCATTTTGTTCTGTATGGCATATTTCTCGTTTCAAAATTCTATTAATTCCACAATAATAAAAGTTACGCATTGAAAACTTTTCGTTTTGTATAAGGCTTCTTCGTATGTTTCAAAATTCTAAATTTTACCAGTTCATGTTAAATGTTGAATTCTGCTTAAGCCGGTGCTAGGGGGCGTGGACGGTAGTTTGCACTTGACAGTACTAGTACCGTCCATGAACAGGCTCAACCAAACCGAGCCTGCAACATTTTCAATTTTGCCGTGTTGGGCTTTTTTAGGGATTCTTATTTCTCTCTATTTTACGTTTTCTCTTTTTTTTAATTAAGGCAGAACATATGATAAAACAATTATAGGCTAACGACCAATTGAATGTGATGTGGTATTCACAGGCAAAATGTTATATTGATAATTACCGGTGAATATCTCATCATATTCAATAGCTGACAAGTCTATAAATGTATAGTAGTGCAGTCAAAACATCTTATGCTACTTTGTTAAGCCGGTGGTTTTTTCAGTTCTCTCACTTTTGACCATTTTTGCCCGGAAATGTATAAAAAGATGATTCTGACTAAGCGTTTTAAGTCGGGTAGAGAGTAGTTTCAAAAACTTTTATTTTTAGCTTCATTGACTCTTAACTATTACCATGAACATGATGTGGGAATGTAAAATAAAGAACATAATGAATTTTCATGTATACTCGTATATTGACAATAATCCAACCTTAAGTTCATATTAAGATATTTCTGAGATAAAACTAGTAAGGTTCGAGTGACCAATAATTGCACTAAACAATCATTAATAGAACTATTTTGAAGATCATATGTCACATAACATGTTTAATATCAAGATGTTTTAGCTTGTACATAATTATGTTGCCTTGGAAACGTTTATTGGGACCGTAGTATTATTATTTGAATACTATACCTTCTGGAAATCACATGTTTGCTACATGTACTTGTATACGTCAACATAAAAATCTGACCAGTTTAAGTACATTTAAAAAAATCATATCAAACCAAATGATAACAGTCTAGGCTCATTAAGAGTTTATGCGTTACGGCATTATGTATTCGTGTGCGTGAATGTTGTACTTCCATGGATGTTTTAGAATACAATTAAATTTGATAATTTAAACATAGTGAGCAGAATGTGACATGTATTTGCAAAAATATAGTTGTTTTAAATTCGAATACTTATATATCATTTTCACGAATCTATGAAAAAAATATTTAACCTTTTCCCTTATACAGACGTATTTTGACGGCTTTTTGCCCTCTCACCCCTTTTTAAGGACTCGTACAATGAAAAAATGCCGTATTAATGCCCCAAACATTGTATTTCGTTAGAGAAATGTTGTGAAAAAAGTGATCGCTTTTTCTGCGCGGCCCCATAAGAATAATACATCAGGGGGGGGGGTTGCCAGAAGGGGAATGTGCCCCTTTCTGTTTGGCGGATTTTGAAGGGAGGCGGTAATCTGCCTTCATCGCCAAGAAAATTTTGGATATGTGACAGGCTAAAAATGGCCTCAGGTCGATCTTAAGGTGACGTGT
Source organism: Ruditapes philippinarum (assembly GCF_026571515.1). Lineage (NCBI taxonomy): Eukaryota > Metazoa > Mollusca > Bivalvia > Venerida > Veneridae > Ruditapes > Ruditapes philippinarum. The sequence continues at coordinate 21,309 of NW_026858167.1, forward strand.
AACCAACGCTGAAAAGCCTTTTACTTTATCTCATTGTATTTAGAACTTAAAGCACTTTGAAATCAGTTTTGATTGAAAAAAAACAATGCAAACAATTTTTTTTTCGCAATTTTGAGACGTCCCCACTGCCATGGTAACAGGAAATGTAAGATCGAGCATATTGTTACAGAGGTTATCATTCCGTTAACATATGTGTCAAGTTTCATCAGTATTGAAGCATTTTTCATAGTCTTTTAGCAGTTGGAACTTGTAACAGGAGGATTTTCAATGAAAACGGCCATTTTTCACAATATGCTCATGGGGAAAAAGGTTAAAGATAAATGTTCAGACAGTAGAGTACATGTCTCAAGATCGGATGGTATCATTCAACATAATAATGAAAACTATGTTTTGCTGTTATCTTGATTTCCGAAAGTGCTCAATCTTTATACAAACAAACAGAACGTTTTTATTATCGCCGCTCAGATCAAAAATGAATGACTTGGTTCAAGGTGAAATGTATGGGTAGCTTAAAAGAAACAAGTAGAAATGTATAAGCCTAAGTTTACGAGTGAAAAGGTTCTGATGTCGCATCTGCTTCAAACAAAAGTCAAATATCTATTTAAACCGTTTCAATTACTATAATAAGCTTTAAGTTTTTTTAGCATGTATCGTTATAACACATTTTTATTTGTCATCGTCACAATCTTGATAATGGATATGAATGAATAAATTTGTTCAGGTGTGCTATATATTGTGATCAGAATCATAAAATATCGTAGTTTACCCTCTTAAAAGCCTGTAATAAATTTGATTTAAAGTAAGTTCTTGTTGAAGGGTATGACCTAGTAAATAATAATATAAATAAAACAGATGACCGACTTTTTACTGACATTTTCTTACAAGGGCGTTATCGAAATGATATGACAGAAACATACATTTATATATTAAGTTTGAATTCAATGAAATGGTTAAGAAAGGAGTCTTTTTATTGGGTTATGTAATCACTAGTGTCAGTTGGGTACCATGTTCCAACTTAATTACAAGACAGATTCGCGTAACAGGTAGCCTAAAAACTGTAGCCAGTGCTTCGTCATAAAAAGATCTTCTTAATTACATCGTTATTTAAACTAGCAAACATACTGTTAAACTACTTATTTGAGCTTTGGCCTGTTAAAGAGGTGATACATGAGTTTGCCTGGGTCCAGCTTGTGGCGAAACAAATATATTCGGGGATACTTTGTTAATGTAAGGGAGGCAATTTAAGATTCAACCTATAACTTAAGAAATAGGCAAATATATCAATCAAAATTCATCAATCAGAGTATAAAGCGATAGATGTGTACAGTTTTATGATAACGTGATTTATTAAGAATTTTCTATATCAATTGACAATGCAATACAATATACTGTGCACCACAGTTTTACAAACCAATACACTAATCACAATGCTCACAGTTTCACTTCACTTACGGCTTCACTAAGTTTACACTCTTAAACAATCAAATAATCTTTAATTCCAGAACATACACGTACGTGCCAATATAATCACCGATCAATTATAAATGACACTGACCGGTTATAACGAAACCAATACATGTATTTGACTCAGGTACTGCTGATTACTAAATAAAGTGTCCGATACCAATTATAACAATTGGTATTCACATGAAAACATTCAGGTATTTGAATTTTGATATAAATTACTGTCATTCAAATAAATCAGAGGTTGAAATTATAAAGATTGAAATAATCACCACTACGTTTAATGTGTACATGATATTTCTTTTTAGGTAAAGCAAGCACACAAAATCCTATTAACGTATGTTAATAAAAAGCATGATATTCTGTTAAACGTCCAATTTCAACAAAATACAGAAATAACGACTGGAACTGTTAAGTCAGTATTACACACTATACTGTTTTCACATGCACTAACAGTCGTGCACGACATCGTGTAATATCGATATTTCGAATATCAAGACGTCTTCTTTTCAAAAAGAATGCGTGGTCATCTCCAAAACCTCTTCATAACCATGATTTAATCAACAAACTTTCTCTTACACACTTGCTCAGCCCAACTTGATAAGGTCTTCATCGTTAGAATCTGCAATCAACTCAATGCATTTTTCCATATGCATAATTGAAGGTGTGTTAGTTCACATTATATAGAAACTATAGGTGGCAATTGTGATTACTTGATTAGATCTTCATCGTGAGAATCTGCAATCAACCCAATCAATACTAGATAAAGTAATTAAAGTAATTGCATTTTATAGTCTAAGTTTCATGCATACGCACGTTCACCGACTTTAAAGCTATTACAGCTGAGATGTTCTGGTTTACAGGTGGCAATTGTGATTAATCCAAACAATACATGGGCAGATAAAATCGTGTCTTAATTGACCTTGACTGTTCAATAGATGTCGATAACAGCAAACTCCTGAACAGGTGGTTTCATAATTATTTGTTAAAAACGTAGAAAAAACAGTCAAAATTAATATCAGTATCAACATATATAAGTTAAATTTCTTGTTTGAAGTTTCATTGGCAATATAAAACATCTTTTATCTGCCTCTTCGTGTGATGTTCTCAAATCATATCGAAGTATTTTAACATATCGTGTGACTTTGATAGGTGTTTCATTTTCTTCAGTCACAAGTTTTTCTTTGAGGTCGTGCATTCTCAAACAAGGCTGTTGTTAACAGTTACTAAATGAGTCATCAAATATAAAAGATATAAACAGTCTTTTGCTAATAAGAAGTTCCTCTCTGGTGGTAAATATATCATGACAGACAGCCGATGTATGTGCATGTAAGCGGTCTCGTTATTTTCGGTGGCGAAATTTTGTGCTAAATATTTATAAAATGGTTTATAGTAGAACCAATCGCATGTCAACCTCTAAGAAAATATATATAGACTGACTCTAGTAGGAGATATTGGTACGGTTAAGAATCCATGTATATCATGTAATAATGTACATATTTATTTAATCTAGCTGGTGTCTACTTAGAGAAACTTTTTACTCAAAACATGCAAAACACATAACGCCAAAAATGATTTCAATGTATTTATTTCATAAAACTTTCAGTTTAATGTTTTGTGTCCTTCAAAGTCTCCAGATATTTGTACTAGTTGTATAGCTGTATAACTAACTATAAAGTACTTATGTAGTGTATAAGAATTTGTATTGAAGACAAAATACCACTTTGATGATATTTGCTTATATCATGGCCAGCTTTCTATTCTCCGCGAGATTTGCCTTTAATATACTCATAATCATTTACATATTGAACAGTATTTAAAACATTTCTGCTTAAGTTTTCAAAAACATTTTTAAAAGACACTCAATTCTGAGACTGTGTGTTTAAAATATCTTTTAATAGATATCAAAGTTTGTATTCCTTCTGACATAGAGAATTTTACGGTTGATTTTGCAAAATAAGTGAAATAAAATTTATTGATCTTATAACAAACTGAAAGGAATCTTGTCAATAAAATATGAAACTAGGAAAATATTGTTTTGATATTCATCGAATTATATTGCGATAAGTTGTGTAGGAATGTGTTATTTTGTTTTTGTCAGAAATTGTAAAACATTGTAATCATAAAGAATTTATAGTATGCCTCCGCCATCTTGAACGCTATTTCGAATTCTAAATTCGGCTTACTAATAACAAAGTGGCATCACACGGATTCATAGATAGATATGCAAGAAAACATTTTTTTTAATTTTCCTCATGTGATTCCTTGCATTTGTTTTTGGTTTAATTGATTTGGCTTGTCTGTAGCAAAACAAAGCTGAAATTTATCAACTCAATAAATAGTAATATAATTGATAAAACTAACTTATATACTTTAAGTTCTTTCAATTCACTTAATTAAACATCATCTCTCAAAATTTTGGTTAGATTTATGACAGTCTGATAATTACTTGAAGATATTTGGACATATTGATATATCCAACGAGCAATTAATGTAGTGATGCATTTTGCAAAACCAGTGACAGTCACCAGCCAGATAGACAAGTAAATACCATAGCGTCCGTAAAACAGTTTTTTCATTTATTATTCAAAGTCCAAGCTTTTGTGTTTTTGTTGTTGTTTTCTTTTCATGTAAACACATAAACACATTAAACTAATATTATTTATTGTTCTTAACCCTTTAATTTCACATATTGAATGTTTTGAATACATTTTCCGCCCTGTTTTACGGATGAAAAATAACGGTTTAATGGTTTTGTATAAATTTTTCATATTGAATTGAATTACTCCTTCATAAGAAATGGGAAACAATTATATCATCACCTTAAAATAACGGTTTCAGAGAATGATAAATACTTAGCCTAGAAAAAATTAACAAATTGTTAAAATAGTAATATGACTTCCAGAAAGAAAACTAAGTCACAACTATAAGTGTACAAATTCCAAAAAGGAAAGAAAAAAAGAGGGTTATGGCATATGTCAATGAGTAAGATTTTTTGAAAAAAAAATATAATAGGATATCAAAAATAAAGCTTTAGAGAAAAATAAAAATAAAAGCTTTTCATGTATAATTTGCCTTATACTTTCATATTCATTTTTCAGAAAAATAACTTTTAAGCTGTAACATCTGTTAAGCAATACTCTTCCAGGAAGACTAAAAGAAATATGCACGTATTTCTTACTAGCGCGTAATTGTCCCCTTCGTAGAAGCGCAAACGACAGTGCATGATTTATATCAATATAGACATGTATATATTAGAAAGAACTAATATTTTTATAGCTGTCAAATTATAATACAAAATGTTTACTAACCCTTTCATATAAAATTATCAAATAAATTGTTGAAATTTAATAATATTTGTTGATTACATTTGCAGACAAAGACTAGAGAAGATATTTCACTTTGATAAACCTCTTTGCTTGACATAATCCGTCCTTAGTTTCTTACAGTTGACTACATATGCATCAATTAAGATGTATTGACACTGTTAAAAGAGAAATATTTTATGCATATCAGACTGGTGTTTACGTAAGTTCTACTCATGTTGGACCTTTTATCTGAAATCAGGGTGCCCTATGAATCGCATGCTATACATTGGCGTCATTGTAACGCATTTAATGTATGAACCACGAAATGGTGTCATATCTGCTTATTTTAGAATGCAACTACTTGCTTGAAATGAATTTATACGAATATGATGAAATGACTTAATCTACATGAACAAGTAATTAATTTCAAATCTTGTAAAATAGTGTTGAATGTGCAAGAAAGATATATGACATGTGTTTGCGGTTCAGATTGGAATATCCGTTCCTTGGGTACCCGCTTATTGGCGGCAACTCGGTTTTAATTGGCACTGTTAATTCATATTGTAACCACTTATAGTGTGTAGAATTTTAAGGTAGACCATGGGTAATGCATTAACTCCACTCTGAAGAGTATTCAAATAGGCTAGAATCACTTACTACAATGAAATTTAGGGGCGTGTTTCAAACCGCAGAAAGGGCAACATTTTTTCACTATTTTTTTCGTTTTAACATTGTTTATGTATCTCTCAGATCCCTTATTGAAGAAAAAAATGTTTGATTTTAATTATATAATTATTGTAAGTATTTATTTGCTAAATAATCCCAAATTAAAAAGCAAATAAGATTTCAGATATTTTCGCAGTTTAATAAAATATATACTGAAAGTATTTCATGTTTCGCATTATTAACCAATATACTTAAAAAATAGGCAAACAATGAAACAGCCCCTCATTGTTGTTACGTTTAAAAGATATATTGAAAAAGGATTTTTATTTTAGAGAAATCAAAAAAAAATTGTTTTTATAGTTTATGGGGTAGGGTAACATTTTTATACATATCAAAAAATACATTTTGTTCAGAAACATTCATTTTACCCTTTAATTTGTTACTTGAATGTTATTATTTGTTTCTTTACATGGGCAATAAGAAAATGTTTTTAAAATGATGATATTATAGATTATTTAGAGTTTCCTCATTTCTGAAAAACGGTCCTTGTAATAGCAAAGTTTTAGTTTAGAAATATATCCATAACTCATAAACAACACGGTAAATGTTATTTCAATTTTGCATACAGGTTACCTTTAACACACATAACAGTCCTATCTAAAACATATCTTCTTTTTGTAAAGTCAAAATATGTTTATTTTATATTAACAAAGATACTTTATAGCAATTGTCAATATTTTCTATTATTGATTTGAGTATGGTATATCTTTTAAAGCACACACCCACACCACATCCCCCCATATACACGAACAGACGTTAACATATATCATACAGATTTCAAGTCAAGCAAAACGAGTTTACACTGTGAGCTCTATGCTGTGAGTGAAATAAAGTTTATTTATTTAAAGAACCTAGCGTTCTATTTGTCAACCTTAGAAATCGTGATACGGATAAAAATATAATTTAAAATTTACTTTATCATGTTTATGGTTTAACCGATAAGATTTCGATCCGGGGGACAGTTTCATTAAATACAGTGATTGTACAAGTTTAAATATAAATCGGTAAGATATGTATAAGTATTTTATGATAAGAATTATTTATTACTTTATTTAGATCATACAGGAGGTCGTGAAATGTGTTATTTGTTACAGCAGTATTAGCACCTTACATTAGGATATTTCCACTGACAAGAGAAAATAGTGAATCAGGTAAAAGAGATTATTTGTTTTGCTTTCATAGAATAATTGATGTATAATTTGTAAAATAAAAAAAAATGCGGTTACTATCAAAAAGTTAATTAACTTACTATACATTTTATGATAAAAATACGACTTTAAACTTTATTCTCCCCGTACATTTAATCAAAGATGTTATATTATTGATCCTTGAAGATTGTTCAGCACGACATTATTGTTGTGTGTACATTTTGTGGAAATATAAGCTTATTGTATTTGGCTTATTTTCTACTTGGGTGGTTTCTGTATCCCTTTATCACCATTAGGATGTGTGGCTTGCCTTTTAAATTCGTCTTTTGACGTCTTATTTGTGATATGCAGGCTTCATAACTTAAGCTTCCCTGTCAAAATTCCATTTCATTTAGTGCCGCCCATTGTTTTCTCTTTTAGGTCACACGTATTCTTTTACTGAGGGACCATACTCAGCTTTTCATGTAATGACACTTATTGAAAGTTCCATGATAACGGCCGTATGAACACATTTGCGGATGTTTCAAAATTTCACCATTTAAGTGCTTAAATGTTGAATTCTGTTGAAGCTAGGGGGTTTTCACTTCACAGTCATCTACATGAACAGGCTCAACCAAACGAGCCTGCAGCATTCTAAATTTTGCCATGTAGCTTTATAGTGTAAATGATCTCATGGTGGTATGAAATAAATTAGTCAGTGCGGCCCTTTTTCGAGCCCCATTTTCACTATATTTATTTCGCTTACCGAAGTAAGTTTGAAAAGAAGATCGTCAGATAAATTTCACATGGTCCCCTTCAAAGAATGGGGTTATATTGATTTGCATTTGTCTGCCTAACTGTCGGACGGTTTGATCTGATCGTCAGTTCGTAGACTTTACAAGCTACGGGCCATTGGCACTCAAATTTCGTAGGTTCATTGGCCATGGCAAGTTAATGAACCCTATTGAGGGTCATGTAGTAACTTTCAGAGGCTTTATATTTTGCCATGAGCAGTGTTGGACAATTGATATCTCGCAAGACCGTGAGTAAAAATGGTTTCCGATCATTAACTAGACAACCCAACTGCTGATGGTGCTCAAACTTCGTATGTGGATTGCCCTATTGATTTTTATGTTAAGGGATCAATGGTCAATGTCAAATTGACCTTGTAGGTAAAAACGGTTTCCGATAAATAAATTGACAACCCGTGGGTTGTTGGCACAACCCACGGTTGTTGGCCCTCAAATTGCACAGCTGCATTGGTCATGGGTCAAGAGGTCAAATGTTCAGATCATATTGACCTTGGAGGTAAAAAAGGTTCCCGATCAATAGTATTACAACCCATGGGCCTTTGGCCCTCGAACTGCATAGTAGCATATGTCCTGAGCAGTAAATTACCACTTTTGATTTTGGGGTCAGGGGGTCAAAGGTTAAGTTCACATTTACATTTTATGTAAACACAGTTTGCTATCAATAACTGGACCACCAATAAATCTTTGACCTTCAAACTTCACAGATGCAATGCTTTTGGTCAGAAAATGACCTCAAGTGTTTTTTGGGGGGTCAAGGGATCAGAGGACAAGATCATATTGGCCTTATGGGCAAGAATGCTTTTTGATCAATATCTCAACAACTCATGAGCCCTTTTCCTTCACATTTTACTTGTGCATGTGTCTTGGCCAGTAGATAACCCCTATTGACTAAAGGGTGAATGACACATTGACATCACACGTAAAAACGGTTTCCGACCAATAACTAGACAACTTAAGTTGCTTTCGTTGATATTTTTATTAAACTAAAATGTGTTTGGTCTAAATATTTCAAGGTATGATGTAATTTAACAAATTGACTGTCATTAAGGAGGCCTACATGATCCATAATTATGCATATATTATTTGGTAACATTGGTGATAACTTTGTCATATATGTTGCCTCACACGTTCTTTATTGTTACAATTACTTAGTGACTAGTCATGACCGTATTGCTTTTTGGTGACTAGATCAAAAAGTCTGTCACAATAGCCTAACCACCAATTGACTGTCTCTTCCTGTAAATACTTTTGTTGCTTTTTTGATCTGGTTGGAATCAAGGAATATATTTTTATAGTAAGGTTACAATTTTAACCAATAGTGGCCATTAACATATGATTTTTGATCGTGTTATATGGATTTTAAATAGTTTCATGAAATTGTCTGTTTCCTTGTCTTGGATTTAATCTTAAAACATATATTTTGTTCTATTTCGTTTTGAAAAGTTATGAAAGATTTCTTACCCTTTTGCTACTTTATTGTTTACATGAATTAGATAAAATTACATATTTTAATAAATGTTACGGGTTGTTATAGCAATGGATCTTATATGTGACAAAAAGTGTAATATTAAATTGAGGCCAATTTAACGATAACAAGGCCCTCAATTGAAGTATTGCCATTCAATTAAATACTATTGGCAGGTCCTCTTCCTGAACTAGGTAATAATTATATATGTTTTGTAGCTTAACATACGCTTATTAATTCTATAAGTAACCAAGTTACCCTTTCAGATATTCAGTATAATTCTCTTTAAACAACAATTGTAAGACAAATTTCACCAAACGCACGTGGTTTAAAATTAATCAATAGCTTAAAAACACTCCAAATTACTTTATTTTCCAGATCAACTCGATAATAATGGCTTTATTATAAAGAAAGCAATATTTAAAGCAATGGTAAATTTCTGGCTGTATGTAAGAAATGATGATCAATGCATCATTTAAATAAGTTATCAATAATGTATTCATTCATTCATTCATTCATTCATTCATTCATTCATTCATTTATATTTCACTTAGTTCTCTTTTCTGTATTTATTAATTTTTGTTATGTTGTTGGGATAATTATCAAGTTGACTTCGCAATATAGTGATATAACATAAACTGGTTTATACTCTACAAGATGTAAATTTATTCTCCTAAAATCCTTATATCGAGACGCCGACATGTTACTGAGCATGCTTAATATGTATTTAGATATAATAAAGCTAACAGTTGATATTATTACATCTGCCTTATTTAGAACATGAAAATGAAATTGTGCATTTTTATATCATCATCATTTAAATACTATATAATTCATGAGTATATTTCATTCTTTAACAATCTCTTATTTTTGCAAAGATAGTCGGACAATTTATATCTCTGTTTTATGCATCAATTTAAATTATTTCTTAACCATTGTTTTTCACCGTAAAACCTATAAAGTTCACTTCCCGACCACTGCGTGCGCGATATAGTAATTTTTTGTCAACACATTTGTCTGGGGTAGAAAGTTTGAAACGACTGAATTTTTTACACCCCGACATTTAGGCTGTGAGAGAGATGTTGCAATATTGTCTGTGATTAGGTGTAATGAAGGATTGTGTTTATATTGGGTGATATCTGGGACAAATAAGTCGGCAGAGATTGCACAGTTTTTCCCGGATTTCATAGAGAAAAACGCCCATTTCATCTGTAAATCGAATTATTACCGTGAAGTGTGATGATCAAGGTAATTTATTAAGTTTTACCTTACCTTCTGCTCGAATCGCCACATTTAAATTTTGGAGAGATTTTTACCCTTTATCATAATATGACTGTTGGATAAGTATGCTATTTTGCTTCGCAATATCAGTCCTACGCATAAACCCTTCCAGCCTGCTGAATCTCAGTAAGGGCTTATCAGCTAGTAAATCACTATTAACTGTATATCTCCCATTAACACGTCCACCAAGTTGAGAGTCTTGTCATCATTAATTGGTCCTCTGTATTCTTATCTAATGGCCCTAACATTGAGGGATCAAATTTCTTTAGATGTAGTTTTTCACATTTTATCCACGTTTTTTTCTGAATTGGTCTGCGGCCCGATTGAATTGTGAAATTTAGCAATTATTTATAAATATACTTCACAAGATAAATGTTAGCTATTAAATGAATTTTATGTTGTTACATAACTTTATAAGTAATAATCATCTTATTTATAAAATTTAATAAAGTTCCATAGTTATGTGTCACTGTTACTCACGTAACCGAATACACCCCCCTCCTGCTCCCCCCCCTCCAAAAAAAACCAAACTGTTTACTGTAAACTTTACAGATATATGTTTTTACCGTAAAGTCTTAATTAAATGACCAGGTAAGTGATATTTTCCTTATTAGCTCGCCTATATAAAGTATTTTGAGAGCTGTCCTACTCACCTCGGTTTCTAAGTTGGTGTCAGCATCCATACTTTAAATGAATGTTTATATGCAGTTACTATTTTATCTGTATTTTTTTTTATTTCTCAAGGTATCAATTTCAAACATATATTCCTTATCATCATCCACATCATGTGATAAGGTGCAAAATCTTTCCAGAATTATATTCCCTTGAACCTATAATTTTGCTTAAAATAACATTTTTTACTCTAACGTCTTTATTTCAAATTAAGGACTTCAAACATGTGTTTCTCATCATCAACTACATCATATGTGACAATGTTTATAACTGTAGCACCAATTTTCCAGAATTATGTATGAACATACATTTTATTTTTCTAAAAATTATTTTTGTTTACTTACTTCTTTATTTCTTAAGGTATCTACCTCTAACTTCAAATATATGTGCCTTATCATGTGTGACAAGATTCATAACTCTAGCATCTAGCAAATACTCAGAGTTTTCCTTATTTCATTCAGATTTCAAAAAATTCTATATACCGAGACAGAAATATATCTGTAACTTATCATAACTGATTTTTGTCACAGTTTGTTTTTCCTTTCCTGTGTCCAGCATTTAATTAGTCCAGCTTTATGGTTTCTTTAAAATAACTTAAAGGTCATCAAATTTATCTTTTTTTCCTGTTCTTTGGCAATTGGTATATAGTTAAAATGATTTTGTATTGAAGTTAAAATACTTCTTTGTTTATATTTTTCGACCTTTTTTACGTTTCTTTTTTTGTACCAAATTGAATGATAAGCATAAACAATGCTTTGAATCCATTAATAGTATTACTAAACATTATTTTGCCTCCTCTCAAAAAAGGAAAATAATATAAATCACTGAGGCATAATATGAAATTAATATGAAATTAATTTACACAAGTATTTTCATTGTGAGTTGTAAGTGATTAAAAACTTTTTTAAATGTAATCTAATCTCTTTTGTCTTTAACTCTTATAAAAAATTGTAGCTTACGAAAATAAAGTTTTCCTTATTTCTAAAATGTTCTCTATATCCCCCAGCTTTTTACACGATACATTCTTGAAACATGATAGGGTCATAAAACATTCAAAGGTGCTGCTATCAGTGATACTGTGACAAGCCATGTAATTATAATTAAATTCTCATCACTGGTCAGAGATAGGAAATTTTTGGGGAAAACTGGAAATCTTGGGTTTATGCGTAGGACTGATATATGAATTGCAGGGAGCATAATCTCTCAGTTGTAGGTTGAACCAATTTGAAACTATCCAATAAATAATAGGACAGGTGAATAGCCACAAACGAGAATCATCATCATCACCAGCAGCAGCATAAGCATCATTATAATTATAATAATATTTATCATCATCATCACTACATTTTTATATTATACCATCATCATGAATAGATCGTCATTCAGAATACAGAAAAAAAGAACATTTCTACCTAATTAAAGGGCTTTAATCACATCATCATCAGCAGCGTAAATACAACATCATAAATGCATCATCACCATCATCACTATCGATACTAATCACATCAGAACAATTTTCACGACAATCATCGCCATAACATTATCTTCATTATTATAAAATCATCATTACTTCATTATCTTACATCATCATTTCAGAATACAGATAAAAACAACAGTTTACAAGCAAAATAATCACATTTAATTAAAATTTTTCGATATGAATCTGAAAATTATATCCATTTAATTAAACAAAAAATTCGGCCCCGTCCTTTACCCTAAAGATACACAATAAGGGACATGGTAATTTATGTAATAAATCCAATAATATTGACAATTATGATAATGATAGATATGAATTTGTTGATGATGAAGATGTGATGATGATTATCATTTTGATGATTGAAGAAATTGTGATCATAGTGACTCAGGAAGCGATGATAAATATTGACTGAGGTAATGTTTCTATAATTGTATTGTTGTCGTTGTTGTTGTTGTTGATGGTGATTATGACGATGATGCTGCTGATGATGATGATGATGATATAAGTTATGATTTTATTAATTCTGAAAATGTGTAAATGAAGGTGATTACTCATGATTTTTATGCTGATGACCATGAAAGTGAAGATATTGACAATTATTGGCGTTAAGATATTTTTTTTATAAGAAATTTAATGGAGGGAGTGATAATGATGATGATGATGATGATAATGGAGATGTTGGCGATTGTAATTAAAATGGAGTTAAACATGAGTTTAGGTTAGGTGCTTTTCGCTGACATGTGATCTCTTCCGCGCGCTCTCCAAATTCTCGTAGTTGCATTAGCATGCGGGGTAAGTAAAGAGACAAGACACGTTTTTAGTGCTCCAGAATTAACTTAAATTATTAAATTCTGGAAACAAAGTGATCCCTCGGAAACATTAATCACAACAAAATAACATAAGAATTGCAGACTCGGTTTAATTGAGCCTGTACATGAGGGATAATGTGTAAGTGCAACATCATAAATTATTAAACCACTGCTAAGCAAAGGAGGTAAAATGGTCTGACTGATACCTACTAATGACTAGATTCAGCCTATCTAAATGTGAATGGTTAGTGCATTGGAAAAAGTTATAATGACTTAAGAGTTTGACAATAGTTTACAATTTATTATTTTGTTTAAGGTAAACAATCAGTAACCCACAATACTCACGAGAATTTATAACAATAACCTTGCAAATTAACGGTGAAAAGAGTGGGGTAGTCTTTGAGGCAGTGTTTGTCACTATCAATAACCGGTCATTCTCAGTCGATATTTTTAAATAAAGAGCTAATTCAACTGGAGATAAAACTAATAATTATTGTCATATTGTCACTTTAATGGAGCGACGTATTTATAATGCAAAACAAAATGGTCCAGGTCACATTTCAATGTCACATATTCTTTATGCTGGCACTTTGTCGGTATGAGTTCTACACATAATCTAGTTTATTTGAACATTTGAGCGCAAATTAAAGATTGTCTGGCACAACGGCGGCATAGATAAGACATTAAGGTGCATGTCTCCAGATGAGCTTAAGTATTTCAGGTAAATAAACTTTAGTAAAAAAGAACTGATATTTTTCGAAAGAGATAGATATTTAAGATAAAAGTAATATTATTTTTTGTTATGACCGATTTTGCAGTATCCTCCCCATATTACTACTGCGTTAATAACGCAGTAAGGGCTAGACTTTTGCATATTTTGACCTCTTTTTTGGTAATTGACATTGGTTGTTTCTTTTGTTGGCATGTGAAAAGTATTTTCTTTGTTCACTTCACAATATTTCAATTTTGAAAACATTTTCAAAATGTTAGTGAAAATAAACATTAATCTGGAGCTGGGCTGCTTTAAAGAAAATACACACTTTTCTAGTATAGTAAACTATAAAAACGGATTGCAAAAGTTTCTTTCATAGTAATGTGTAAAAGGGAATACAACTGTTTCTATATAATAATCTGTTAAAGAGAATATACCTCAAGAGTAATAAAAACAAAGTGAAAAGTCCACAATGGAAATTCTTTAATTTGTCCCAGAGAGAAATTGTAATATGCAACACCTACACCCCACATAACATACTTAAAAATGACAGTTAAATGAGTCGACTGTTAAATATTTACATTAAACGCCATTACAACAGATAAAATATGTTTTTTTCTTCAATTAAATATATTTTTAATATGTGATAGTTCAAGAATACTGCACAATATGTTTTGAGTTCATGATAAAAAAAGCACTTTACCAAATTGCACAAGATTACATTAAAGTTTTCATTTATACAAAATACGAATTCATGCAATTGGAAAGGACAATGATTGCACGGGTTTAATTGCAACAAAAATCCAGTAGTACTGAATTAAATTAAAACCTCAACAGACAGAAGGAAATTGAGTTATAGATAAGGTTTACAATTTTCTAAGAAAAACTACACTTGTATTCAGACCGTATTTTTTATAAATGTTCATGTTTATATCCTATTGTTTAAACATATATAAAAATGATTTTTAAAACAGTGTCAAGGGTTTTTATTAATATTTTGCCTTTAAATAAAACATTATTCATTTATTAAAAGCTGTAAACAAAACGTAGGATCACTGCACATTTTATATGAAATAAAAATATCTGCAAACTTATTAGTTCAAACCTGGGTGTAATATCATATTCGATGGCTGAAATGGAGTTTCTCAATCTCAATCAGACTCATTTTCAATAACCATACAGCAAAGACAATTAACTGCGCGTGCGTAAATCATATTTATTTGGTGAATATGATTTATGCATACGCAGTTATGACTAGTGAAGTATCATATTCTCTCTTATTGGAACCGCAGTATTATATATGAATACTGTACCTTCTTGAAATCACATGATTGCTTTATGTACTTGTATACGTCAACACAAATATCTGATCAGTTTAAGTACATTTAATTAATTCATATTACACCGCATGATAACAGTCTAGTCTATAAAGAGTAAATGCGTTACGTCATTATGCCTTCACTTGCTTGATTACTGTACTTTCATGGATTAAGAATACATTTAAATTTTATAATTAAAACAAAGTGAGCAGACTGTGACATGTATTTGCAAAAATATAGTTGTTTATATCGAATACTTATATATCAATATCACGAAGCTATAAACAATATCTAACCTTTTCCCCCTATAAAGACGTGTTTTGACGGCTTTTTTGTCCCCAGGAAATTTAAGATTGAGCATGTTGTTACAAAGGTTATAATTCAGCCAACATATGTGCCAAGTTTCATCAGTATCGAAGCCAAAGGTCAAAGAGTAGAATACATTTCTCAAGGTCCGATAGAATCATTGAACAAAACTATGTTTTGCTGTTGTCTTGATTTTCAAAAGTGCTTAATCTTTATACAAACAAACAATACGTTTTTATTTTGCTGCTCAGACTTTAAAAATGGGGTAATGAAATCACTATGGTCAGCAGGGTACAACGCTGTAACCAAGTTATAACACATACCCAGGTTAGCCTAAAAAGCGGTAATCGGCGCTACGTCATAAAAAGGTCTTCTTGATTCTATCTTCGTTTAAACTAGCAAACATACTGTAACAAACCCCTTCTTTGAGCGTTAGCCTGTAAAAGAGTTATTACATGATTCCGCCTGGGTCTGGCTTCTGGCTAAACCAATAATTTGGGGGATAATAGATTAATATTAGGGAGGAAATTTAAAATTCAATCTATAACATTATTAAGTGTCCCTTTCCTTGAAATATGCAAATTTGTCAAGATTCATCAATCAGAGTATAAATCGATAGATTTGTACTGTTTTATATAACGTGATTTATTCAGAATTTTTTATATCAATAGCCAATGCAATACGGTATACTGTGCACCACAGTCTAACAAATCAATACACTAATCACTGTGTCCACAGTGTCACTATACTTATGGCATCACTAAGTTTACACTCTCTTAAATATTCAAATATTCTTTATTTCCAGAACATACATGTGCCAATATATTCAATGATCAATTATAAATGACACTAGCCTGTTATCACGAAACCAATATTTGGCTTAGATACTGCTGATTATAAATCATCGATTACTCAATAAAGTTATCGATACCAATTATAGCAATTGGTAATCGCGACAAAAATACAGATATTTTATATAAATCACTGTCATTCAAAATAGCCAAATGAAAAAATTAAACATTTAAATTAATAATGTACTATATAACAATAAAAGTTAAAAGTATTTTCAACAAATACAAATCAAGTTTATCTTAAAACAGCTTTATTATTTATTAATCGGTCTACTTGACTTAAAATGGACAGTCGATACTTAAAATAATCTACCCGGGTATTCCAATTGACGTCACACTTCACAGGTGACCTAATTTCGCGTATAATCAGAAAGTTAAGTATAATATTAGTTGTGGGTGTGGCTGAAATATAAAAATGTCTGATAATAGCTTGAAACATGATTATGGAGTACGATGTCACGATGTAGACAGCCGCAGAGTGACGAGCCAAGAGGTTTTCGGTATATTGAACTAAGAGGAAGCGTTCAGGGTCATACGTAATATATTTGAATATACAATAGCATTGTCGTTGAATTTTCATTGACTGGGAATATAATAGCCTCGGGTTTAATGATTCATACTATTTAAAGGCAAGATTGTTTTAAGTTTACTTTGATGAGTTGTTTACTGTGATTATAAACATTTTAAAGATAACCTTGGGCACAATTGTCAAACTAATTGTTTCAAAACACTGTCATTGGATTAAAGAAGACACACTTCCTTAAGTAATAAATTGAAATTTATCTATACCATGTGTTTTACCTTATTTAACTGATACAGTATTTTCATCTTCACTGAATGTTAATCTTTGTCAAGAAGACAACATTGTCAAGGAAAAACATGTCTAATGTTTTTTTTTGTGTTTTTTTAACTTTAAATTTGCCATTCTCTAGAACTATTGCAAACCGTTTTGTTGAGTGTACTATCTATGCAATATGTTAACAACTGCCTTTATAGCGTATGCACTAAAGCATATACACAGAATAATAGCACAAAGCGAACGTTGAAAGATACTGCAATAAAAATTATTATAAAATAAAAATATAATTGTGAATAAAAACACCACTAAAAAGATATTTTAAAACAAGGGTTAGATACACAATTTCAAATTAATTCTTGGTAATTAATAAAAAAGCATAACGAACTGTTGGTAGGGAATCGAACCAGAGATCAACATCTACACCAATACACCACACCTCACTGACGAGTTAAGTTAGCGAATATATCGATAAAATTGTTATATACTGGTCATTGTTTACTCAAATGATCTTTACGAAAGTTAATGAAGTGCTGTGTCAATGTTGTTGGACAATACTTTTGATTTATTATGCGATTGTTTATGTATCGTCATTGTTACTTAACTAACCCAATCTAACAATTTACATTGAACATGTTTTTCAATTATTTGTGCGCTCAAATGCTCTGTAAATGATTGTCCGATGTGATTTGTTTTCACAGCAATAGTTTCGTTAACATCGTTCAATGTTTGATTTACATATTAAATACCAACAATTAACCTGACAAGTAAAAGCTAAATGTAAATGTGATAACGAAATTTTTGCTTTGACCGTTTTGCATATTTAATCTTTTAAATAAGGCTTCTTAAACTTAAAATGATTAACGCGTTGAATCTTACGATCTCTTCTTTGTACCGTTAAGGAATATAATTTTTCTACAAATATCATTCATGTCAGTATAAAATAGTGTATTGAATAGAATGTTGGTTATGTTTAGTGGGATATACATGTACATGAATAAACTTTACAAAACAAAATGCTTCAACGACGATTTTGAAAATCGACAAATATTCATGTGAGAAAAAACGAAATGCCAATAAGAATACAATTGTTTTATATTACTTCAAAACCTGTTCATATTAACATTAAATCGTTTTCTTCATTCACTCTGAATGGCCATGCAATCGTGATAACGAAGCAAAACAGAAATTTGCTATCTGTATTGACGTACTTTCTCCTTTTATTTCTATATATAAATTAGATCGGTTGAAGCGAAAAACACATGTAAAACATTTGTTTTAACAAGCAATTGGGCAAATAGGTTAAATGATAAAGTTAATCAATTTTTAATTGACATTAAATAAGCGTCTTAAAATCACAATATTTACATAATACTACTTGTAGTTAAGGAAAACAGAAACATGATATCTTTATTGATTGACGTGTTTGCTTGTATGTTTTATCTATAAATAAAAAAGTCAAGACATGTTTGAATTTCATGTGTATACTCAAGACTCAACGGACAGTCGAATTGATATTTAAAATCAAACATTTAACTGAAAAAATAATATGATTTATATACAGATAAAGGGCGCGTGGCCAGGCATATAACTAGTAAATCCTATTCAATACCTATTACTAAACTGAATTTAAATGTGAATGAAATTATTCCAAAAGACGATTTTAAAATTGAAAATAAGTTCATGTAGTTCTTCAGGTATTAGTATGTTTTATCATATTTGTGTATACTGTATATATTGATATATCCCTTTCAAGCTCGGACATGTTACTAATTAGAGTGATTGTTTTAACAATTTAACATATGAAACATTGAACTTCTAATCAAGACTATACTTTTCTTAAATAGAAATGTTATTCAAGAGATGATTCGTAACACATAATCAAAGGACAATACGTAAAATTATTTCCCACGTCTTTTAGTTATTATAATTATAACAATTGTCACATATTGAATGTCACCTGTCAAAAGAAATTAAAAGTTAACATTTGTTAATTCATTGCACGTGACATAATGGTGGAAATATGTACACAAAAAGAATGTGATGAAATTGAGTTTGAATTGCAAATTTAGTGACATAAATAGTCAAATTGTCAGGAAAAGACATAATTCAGTTTTAATCCAATGTTTTAACCGGCTCGGATTACTTTTATATGAATGGCAAGCAGTTAAATGTATGTTTATTCGTGGTTGATTTGGAGATTTCGTTGGCACTAAATATGCCGACCTTGCAATTTGAAGGAATTTTTCAAGTTTGATATTTCATTTTCAGTAGATGGCTAAATATTGTAACAGCTACTGAAAGATATATATCTGTGTTTGCACGTATAGGTATATACGAGAGAGAGCGAGAGCGAAATATTGACCGTATCGAGAAATAGGCTACGGCGAGATATATACATTGTATATATTATATAATTTTGTTATTGATGATCCATGGGAGATTATCTTTTGACACTTTTACCATTATTGGCAAGACAAAGTTGCCGAGAGAATAAGACGCATAGTTTTGTCAACATTAAGCTGTCAGAGTTATGAAACATTTTAACGACAATCAAAGCAAAAACACTTCAAATTCAAAGTACACCTTCAATATCAAGGTCATTTAAAAATAAAGATCGAAGTTAATTTGGTCCAGATAAAAGTCTGATCTAAAAGGATATTGTGTCTAAATATGAAGACAATCCATTCATAAATAACAAATTTCTAGCCGATTACAGTAAAAAATTAAAACAAATTCGATAATTTGACCTTGAAAGTTTATGACATTTATGACTCAATGTTAAGGTTAGGCCGTTCAATTGACACAACGGGGCGGATCACAGAGGGACAAAGTGATTCCTATATAACCGTCCCCTAAAACTATGTTTGCTGGCATATCCATGTAGAAATAATTTTTCAGCATTGTGCTTATGGAGGATGACCGTCGAATATACATGGTATGGGACAGTATACCAAATAAAGTAGTGTTGTGAGTCAAATTAAAGTTTATATGAAAGATGTGAAATAATTGTTAAAAAAGTAGCAAAATGTAAACAGGGTAGTATTTTGTCTTTCATAATTTTGTCTTTCATACACTATAGCTTTACTTCCTACAAAATTACAATAGCCGAACAAGATGGTTCAAGTAATAGGCAAATGAGTACCTTTTTGGATAGTATAAAAGTAATCATACTTTCCTGTTGATCAGCTTGTAGTTTGCCGCTATATTTCTAAACTTAGCTTAGTTTCTGCTATGTACAATCACTTTAAAACATAAGTTATATATAGGATAAATCTATACTAGAATAGTATCGTTATATTTTTCATCATTCTCTAATTATTGAAATTGGACCGTTACTTCTCTTTGACGCAGCATAATCAAATGTGTTTCCTGTATCTGGTTTGCAGGATCCAATACAGTTCCTGTATTTATCGCATCAGGGTCCCATACGTATCATGTATCTCACTGAAAGCACGAAAACATTTTCAATATCTGCCTGCAGGAGCTAATATAATTCTTGTATTGAACGATGCAGGATAATTTTTGTTTCTTGTATCTGTCTGCATGATATATATCCTTTATTTATCACAGCAGTCTCAAATACGATTCCTGTACCTGACTGCCGGATCACTAATATTGTTTGTATTTGTCTGCAGGATCCAATATAATTATTGTATTGAACGCTGCAGGATCACTTATTTTTCTGTATTTGACTTCAGGATCCAATATATGCCCTGTGTATTTTTTGTAGTAGGATCAAACACCTTTTCTTTATCTGACTGCAGGCTCTAAGCATTTCTAGTATCCGACTGCAAGATACAATATAATTTTTGTATTGAACACCGCAGGATCGCCTATATTTTCTGCATCTCACTGCAGGGTCTAATATATACTCTATAGTTACGTGGCATGATCACATACATTTATAGTTTATGACTGCAGGGTCAAATTATTTTCCTGTAGTAATCATTGAAGGATGACACATATAATTCCTGTGTCAGACTGCAGGGGTTAATATAATTTTTTTAGTTAAGGCTGCAGTATCACATACGTTTAACGCTGCAGGATAATTTTTGTTTCCTGTATCTGTCTTCAGGATAAACTTCCTGTATAAATCGCAGCAGGCTCAAATACGACTCCCTTATTTGACTACAAGATCACAAATATTGTATTTTTCTGCAGGATCCAATCCAATTCCTTTTTTAAATTTCAGGCCCCACATGGGGTAACCACATTTATTCGCTTCGTCACATAACCAATTGTATTATTTATTTTCATGCATATGAACGGGTGAACCAGATGTGAAACCAATGTAATGAAATAAAAACAAAAATTACAAAATAAAATCAAAAAGAAAAGAAATTAAAACACACAATAAATAACATCAATAAAAAACACAAAGATACAAGGACGACACATGTATTCACACTTGCACTCATAACCTTATTTTTATAAATAGTTCCATAAGCATCAACATTATATAAAATCTATGCATGCTATTTTGGCGTGAATTATTTCTCAATTACTTAACCTAAAAAAATACTTTTTAGTGTAGAAATACGATTTTCTCAGCTGACATTTTTCTTTTTTTAAATAAAGACATAAATTTTCTAAGAAAGCCTCCAAACATTTTCAAACTTCGGTAATCTATTATTTATGATTGCTACCTCTTTATCAGTCCTGAGCTTTTGTGTTGTAAAGTTTTTGGCTGCAATCATTGATAAAGAAAGATCAAGCATTTTACACTGATAAACATACATATACTAAAATTTTTTTTTTTTTGCGTTAGATAGACCATCCTTTGCATTATAGCCAAACATCATTTCTTTTATACCCAAAGATAAATAGGTGCTTCATTTATTTTAAGAAATTCATTGATAAATGTTTTGACAATTGGACACAGTCTAAATAGATACTCAATGCTTTCAACATCATTACTACAAAAAGAACAAAAAGGACTTTCTTTATACTTAATTTTGTATTAAAGATGATTGGTTCCAATAATCCTGTGTAAAATTCTTTTTTGGAATCATTGCAACTTGGCACATTTTGTAATTCTAAAAGGCATTTCAAATATAATTTTCCATTCATTTTCACTAAAATCTAAATTAAGGTTGTTTGTCCATTTTTCAATACTTGATGGCTTTGATGTGTTTTTATCTAATATATCATAGAAACATTTTGCTCAATTTATGTCTGATATAATTTCTTTAAAGTATAGCGGTATGTCTGGGCCAATGCTTTCCTGTGTGATATTATACATTATATTGTATTTATTTAAAACTGCTTTACTGATAAAATCATACCGT
The DNA here is from genome assembly GCF_026571515.1 of Ruditapes philippinarum. NCBI lineage: Eukaryota > Metazoa > Mollusca > Bivalvia > Venerida > Veneridae > Ruditapes > Ruditapes philippinarum. Next base: position 43,728 of record NW_026858167.1, read on the forward strand.
TGAAAATTAAGATATAAGATTTGACATTGTATCTATTAATAAATTCATTATAAGATTGAAACTTTCCATCAGGTGCTATTAGGTGTTCGCTGTTATAAACACCAGCATCGAACCACGATTTAAATATACGCTTTTTAAACCAATGAATATGTTATTGTTATAAAATAAAGGGTGTTTTCCGAAAGAATGATTTTCAATTGGATTTAATTCTATATATCGTGATAAGGCTGTAAAAGTGTCCTTCCAAAAATTGTTTGTTTCTTTTGCAAATTTATCAAAGTAATGGTTTCCGCAGTGACAAAAACGTTTGCATATATATTTTGTCGTAAAGAATGCTTTTCCATCTAGCATTTGAGATTATTTTTTAAATCATGTTATTTTTAATGACATAATAAAGGCAGAAATATTTATCACCTGAAGCTGCCCTCAGCATAGTTTTTATGCCCCCACAAAGTGGGAGCATATAGCGTTGCACTTGTCCGTCCGTCTGTCCGTCCGTACGTCTGTCTGTCCGTACATCCCGAAATCTTGTGAACGCAACTCCTCTTAAACCGGATGACAGATTTTGCTTAAACTTACAGGGATGAACAACCTTAATGTGTAGATGGCAGTAAAGGAAGGATTTTTTTGCTGCGACCAAATTTAACAGAATTATGGCCCTTTGTTGATTTTTTCATTATATACTATGTAGAAATTTTGTGAACGCAACTCCTCTTAAACCGGATGGCAGATATTGCTTTAACTTACAGGGAAGAATAACCTTAATGTGTTGATGGCACTAAAGGAAGAATTTTTGCTGCAATCAAATTTAACAGAATTTTGGCCCTTTGTTAATTTTTTCACTATATACCATAAAGACATTTTGTAAAACGCAACTCCTCTTAAACCGGAATGACAGATTTTTGCTTTTACCTTACAGGGAAGAAACAACCTTTTATGTGTAGATGGAATTAAAGAAGGAAATTTTTGCTGCGATTAAATTTAACAGAATTATGGCCCTTTTTGTTAATTTGTTCACTATAATACATAAAAAGAAATTTTTGTGAACGCAAACTCCTTCTTAAAAACCGGATGGGGACAGATTTTGCTTACACTTCCAGGGATGAACAAAACCTAAATGTGTTAGATTGGTAGTAAAGGAAAGGAATTTTGCTGTGACGAAATTTTACAGAATTATGGCCCTTTGTTGTTTTTAGTTTTCAACTTGTGGCACATGTAGTCTAAAAAATATTTGACAAAGAGTCATAAGATTGACAGAACTGTGGCGTGTGGGGGCATCCGTGTCATATGGACACATTTCTAGTTTTTACCATAACGCAAGACTTAATTTTAACATTTCCTTGCCAAATAAAAACATAAAACATTTTATTTAATACACTGATAACATCTTCAGAAGGGTTTGGTAGTGAAATGAATAAATGATTTAGAGATGAAATCAAACGAGAACTTATGACAGCAACTTAACATATTGGTGTGAGATTTCTTCTTTTCAAATTTTGAATAACCTTTCGGATATTTTCTATTCTTCCGCTATAGTTTAAATCTATTATTTAACTTAAGTCAACATGAAAATTTATGCCTAACATTTTAAATTGATGTTGATTCCAAGACAATTTCCATCTTGTTTTTATACTGTTTTGAGAATATTTCTTTTACCCTATCCACACAACCTTAGTCCCGATAGTTTTGCAAAATCTGACAAGATTTCCAAAGATTTATTTAAAGACACACATGATCCATCTAAAATCACTGTTTTGTCTTCTGCAAATTGTGACAATTTATGATGTTTATTCTTTTAATAATCTTATCATTTCTTATTTTTAAAGCTAGAACTTCAGCACATAATATAAAAAATATAACATATCTTTGTCGACAACCTCTTACCACAAAAGTACCTAAATCTTTCCAGAATACCTTATAAAAATCAGCACTTAAGCCTGATGTCCCCGGGCTTTTATCATTTGCCATATTTTGTAGAATTTACTTGCTTCTTCATAACTTATATAGCCTTTTAATAGATTAGATTCCGGTTAACTTAAAACCGGTGCTTCTATATTTTCAACAAATTGTAAAAAATGATCATTTGGATCATATGACGACTTTTTGCTGAAAAGAGTTCTATAAAATATTCAATTTCTTTTAATTTTAACTGTTGATCATTTAGAATACTACTGTCATCTTTTTGAATCATATGTATAACCTGTCAATGATATCAAACAGTTCACTGTAAAAAAATGGTTTGACCTGTTATTTGGACTGTAAAATATTTAAAGGGGGTTAATCTACTTCGTATTTTTCCTCAATTGTTAAAAATCTAAAAACATTAATAAAGATTCCTTTTTTTTATCCAATACTGTCTTGCTGTGAATTTTAATATTCAAATATTTTTTTTAAAAAAAAATTCAACTCCCCGTGAATTGATTGTCCCTTGGGAGACTCAGGAAAACATTCCCACTATTCCATTTTCACAGTATATTTTCTAAAACATTTTACGTTTTACGTTGAATCTTGTAAACAGGTAAATATTGCATTTTTTTCGGCCCTTAAAATTTTAAATAACTCAATTCTTTTTCTTTGAACCCGCTAAGACATCTAACCAACTTTCCAAAGGGATTGGATTTTTAGCAACTTGCAATTCATCTAAAACGTATATTTGAAAAAGAAAAAAAAATACATGCTTCAAGGAAGGTAATGTGAACAAAACACAAACAAATCAATAAATAATTCTTACAAACATAAACAGATACAGACACACACACACACATATATATATATATATAAACAAAATCAACACAGAAAGGACAATTGTTCCCAGTATAAAAAATGAGAAAAATAAATAAATCACTTATAGACCGGATATATTTTTCATTTTGTATAAATGCAAAATTGTGAGGGTAAAATGAACCCAGATGGCCGGACTATTCTTCTTTTTCTTTTGTGTATAAACAAGCCCTTAAAAGACACTGTCTTCTTTTAACCAAAATAATTTAGTTGAAATAAATATAGCTTAAATTAAAAAGAAAAAATAATTTGAAAACAACGAGCTTAACTTTAGATAGGAGCGTCTTCTATTTTCTTAAAAGCTTACATCTATTTCTTATAGACAAATTACTGTGTAAAAGAAACATACAGAAAAATGCAATTTCTAACACAAAAAAGTTTCATTGTGAAAAAAGAGAACAGTTTCCCCAAAACCACTAGATATTAATTTTTGGCATCATATATATTGAAGCATACATTAAATGCTAAGTGGTGATTCCAGCAGAGATATAACGATATATCGTTGTAGGAACACTTACATGATCATGGCAATGAATTGGCATTGACTGTCAAGGTCAAGCTATTTATTGGCCTTATTTTGTTATTTACTCACATATTAGATTCATACTTCGACCAGAGAACACATGACAAAACCGAATTATTCCGATATGAGTTTGACCTTTAATTGACCTTGACCGTGGAGTAGAAAAATAAAAGTATTTGTTACAAAAAAATGATGTTTTGTAGAGAAGTCCTCACTATAATATTCTTCCTCTGATGTATTTTACTTTTGAAATAAGAAAAAGACGAGCATAACCCCTGCTAGACAATGGCTCTTGCAATAAATGAAATAATGTTAGCAAGACTAATATTCTCTCTAAATACATCAATTAAAATTGCATGGCATAGTGTAAACCTTATTAAACGCACAGTATTTAGAAGCCTCGTAAGCCATTGATCGATCAGGAAGTGACGGAATGTAATGTTTTTAAAAAGTTGAAGTACATTAAGCGTTTGTCATTTGTACATATACGGAAAAAATCTAGTTACGGAATAATCATCGGAAGCAGGTAATAACAAAATTACATTTTAAATGCAGACGCAGATTGAGTATGTTCATGAGAAATAATGGACAAGTGGAATACAAATATATATAATGAAGCAATTATCGACAATCTTATACGTTTCTGCAAGTGCATACATCTGAATCATAAGTTCTAGATTGTGTGTAAAATGAGTAAGTACAAAGGATGTTAAGCATGTGCTTATGAATGTTCGTTCAGATCTCGTAACTTCGCATCAAATGTTCTTACATTTAATTTGACACCATGCATCTGAAACATAATAAGAAGCTTGTCTGGGCGAGAATTCAACAGCAGATGATGTTCTCGTTGATAAAGGTGTTGTCTATTTAGTTGTATTTTTGCAAATTCGATCAATATCAAGTTCATTCAAACCATGATTGACCTTGCGTAGAGTCTTTTTTGAAATACCTTTTTTTAAATGCAATGCTTAAATGTCAAGTATTCGTTATGTATTATAATCTAATTAGCCTCCTTAATAATTGACGAAATCTGATTAGATATAAGTTGACCAAGGTTGCTCTACCTGAAGACATATTTCTCTTTTTTCAAGCTTTTTTTAATCATATACACCATAAAGTATTGGTCGCTAAAAATGTCAAAAAGTCTTGGCCGCAAAATAAATGTCACTGAGTCTTCGCCGATAAATAAACGTTATAAAGTCTTGGTCGTCATTTAGTCTTGTTTGATACTCAGCTACTTTAGAAATTATCGTGGATACAAACTAATGACGATTGTTTATTTTACTTGCAGATATTGTTCTACCTTTCTTTTAGATTCTATCTATGTTTTTGTAGAATTAGAATAATGAATTCTTAATCTGCATAATTTGACAGAAACACAATCTGTCAACAATTCCATTTTAAAATATCGACATTGCTGACATAAATTTGTATATTATGATAACGATTCTAAGCATAACTATATGTATAATAAGTGTTTAATGTAATTGTTTATTTTTTACAATAACTTGTACGTTTCATCATTTACAGATGTGGCTATAACACAGATGTAACAAATCAAGAAGAAAACAAATGGCAACCGGAGGTCAACAACAGACGCTAGACAACCGTATATTTTTGTTTCGGTTACAAATACTAGTCATTGATGGTGGCCTCCTGGTATTGAGAAATATACTATACCAGTCCCTGACATCTAAATCCATAACGTTCACAGCGTGCTTGAATCAAGAAAAGTCAACAATAACACATTTGAAAAGCCGCGGCGTTATAACCCAGGTCCAATATGACGTGTTATTTCCAGCGGGTGGTAAAGTCCCAGCTTCGTCAGATTTGGACATAACGCTTATTATTTGTCTTCTTAGAAACCTGAAATGTTTCGGATTAAATAAAAAATTTGACTGGAGTGCAACACCAGCACCAACCGATGTATCAAAGGAAGCAGACATATGTCGGTTAAAGGATTACCGAAATAAAGTAAGTCATTCGAAATGCAATTTTTAAATTCCTGCCTTGGCAATAAAGAAGAATTGAAATAAATGTATATATTGGCAATATAAATATCTACGCATATTAAAAGTAATAAAATTCTGCTGAAGTTTAACTTAAAAATGATTAAATCAATCATCAAAACTAAACACAAATATATTAGTACAACTTTTAATATTGTATAGACTAGACAAGACAATACCTTATTTGGTGTGGTGTGATGCAAATCTTCACAGTAGCTTTGAAGTCGTACTGAAAAGGTTAAAACATGAATATTTTTATTTTATCGTACATTTCTGATGCTTTTTTTTCGAGCTATCATTAAATGAAAATGTCTGGGCTTTGAGTTTTTTGTCATTAAATAATCCATCACGAAATTATCCTAGATTATATTGCTATCATCAAATAGGCTGAGATATTGATACAAATGTACTTTAAAAAAATCCAAAAAAAAACTGACGTCATAAAAACATTCCGAGATATAGCTGATTTTATAAACAAACTAAGATAAAACTGAAAGAATCCGAGATAAAATTGCAGGCATGAGAAAAATTCGAGATAATACTGCCGTCATGAAACAATCCGGGATATTACTGCAGTCAAGATACAATCAGAGATTATACTGCCGTCATGAAACAATCCGAGCTAATACTACCATCAAGAAACAATCCGAAATATTACAGCCGTCATGAAACAAGCCGAGATAAAACTGCCGTCATGTAACGATCCGAGATAAATCTTCCCTCATGAAACAATCCAGGATAATACTGCCGTTATTAAACAATCCTAGATAATCCAGCTGCTAAGAAAACAATCCGACCTGACGTCATGGAAACGTACTGAGATAATACTGCCGCCATGAAACATTCAAAGATAATACTGCCCTCATAAAACAGTCAAATATAATACTTCCATCATGAAACAATAATACTGCTGTCATAAAACAATTTAGCCGGGAAGAAAACAATCCCACCAGAAATTGACTTCATGGAAACATTCCGAAATAATACTGCCGCCATGAGACATTTTAAGATAATACTTCCATATTAAACATTCATGAAAAAAAATCAAAGATAATACTGCCTTTAACATAAATATTTTTAAATTTTGTATCGGACATTTCGGATGAAAATTTTTCAAGTTATCATTACTGTCATGAAAAATTCCGGGCTTTCATTTATGTCATGAAATAATTCTTCATGACATAATACAAGATGCTATTTATATCATAAAATATGCAATGATATAACTATTATCATTAAAATAATCCAAGATTAAGCAGCCGTCATAAAAATATCCGAGTTAAAACTGCAGCCAAGAAACAATCCGAGATAACACAGCATCATGAAACAATCCAAGATAATAATGCCGCTATGAAACAAATATAGAAATAATACTGCCGCCATGGAATAGTCCGAGATAATAATGCCGGTATTAGACAATTCGAAAAAATACTGCCGCCAAGAAACAATCCGAGATAATAATGCCGTCATAAAAGAAAATAAAGATAATACTGTCGCTATTGAATAAATCAGGTATGAAACAATCCGAGATATTACTGATATGAAACAGTATAGTTAGATTGAAAGTACATTTAATCGTTCTATTAATTCTACAAGCAAACCACTTTGGATTTTCCTATTTTGATGTATGTCTAGCTGTTTTGGATCGAGACCCCAGCCTAAAAATCAAAATGGCGGCCAAAATTAAAAATGGCCGCCAAGATGGCCGCCAAAATTCAGTATTTTGAGATACCCTTCCGCCAATTTACAATATTTGCAAAATTATGCAATATCTTGCATTATTTGTTATTCTTTTGTGTTTTAAACAAACACAAAAATCTTTGAATAGTTGCACATAACATTTGGCATAAGATATTGTGGTAAATATGACCGCCGGTGTAGGATTTTTATGGTTTTGCATTTAATGACTCATACTTCACGCTTTTTTTAGACATTTCGGACTTCACCTTATAACTTTTAATAAAATCAAGCTTAAAAGTTCAATTTTAATAACTTATTATCAATATAAGAACAATATTTTATACAGTGGTCACTGAAGACTTCTTTAAAATGTGTTAATTTAATGACGTTTTTCTTCTATACACGCAGTTTAATGACACATTTCTACTCTAAACGCCAGGTTCTCAGTTTAAAACGTATATTCAACAGAATACAATGTAACATTTTATGGTTACTGAATAATTTCTTGCATGTCAGACAGGATTATCTACCGTTTACACCGGTGCTAGAAAACTCTGTCTTACACCCACCATGTAAGACAAGTCGCGTGTTATAAATGACGTCATTGACGCGAGCCTTTTATGAATGGATTGCGTTCTTTGGATGACGTCACTTAACCGTTATGAATTAAATTGTCAGTTCATACGCTACTATAAGTAAAAAGTGCGTTATGAAAATATCCGTTTTTGCAATTTCTGTTTGAAAATAATTGATATGTTATATGCAAGAAAAAGAATCAAACACCGGCTGTCGGTACAGACAGGAATATCTAGCTCTCGGGTGACTGTTTACGGCGGAAACTCGGCAGAGCCTCGTTACCGCCGTAAACAGTGACCCTCGAGCTAGATATTCCGGTCTGTACCGGCAGCCGGTGTAAGATTCCTATAATCTAACACAATGTTTGAAATTTTGTAGCTTGTAACACCAGCTGTTAGATTTGCATGACGCTTTGCATGGAAGAATAGCTTTAGCACATTTACTTCCTCCAGTAGCCATTTTCCTAATTACAGCTTCATTATAACTGTTACATATACGATTTTTTTTGCTGGCCACAGAAGCTGTCGTAGAAATATTGGATCAGCTTTTTTGTCTTGACCAAGATTTGTAACCAAATTATCTATTGGCTTATATCGAAATCAAAGGGTTCTGTGGTGCCAAATTTAACAACTGGTCATCTTCACAGGGTTTTAAAAATCAAAAGAAATTCAAAGTGATTGCCACTAGGTTAAATATTTTTCAAGAAAAAATCAATTTTAAAGATTTTAGAAAGGTTAAACTATTCACAATTCCAGAAATAAATTAAATGTAATATACAATTAATGCGTAATTTTACCGTATTTTTTTACGTATTTGTAAGTGCTGTTTTTGTATATTCTGACCTACATATTGATTGGAAATATAAGGTTCTTTCTTAAATGGGTCAAAAAGTTGTGAAGGTGAATTCAATCGGTAATATCTATGATGAATCTGTGCAAGATCATAGCATTCAGCATAATTCAGTAACAAAATGCGAATGTGTAACTCTACTGTGTCACTTTGAACATCTCAGAAGACCAACCTGATCATAATGATTTAAAAGAGATAGAGATGGTGACACGTTCAGTCAGGGGTTTATATCATTCGTTCCAATTTGATTTCCATTCAGATGATATAAGTTTATTTAATGAAGGTTAAAAATCACAATTTTTGTAACAGTAAAGGTTGTGATTCTAAGGTTTCTTTAGATAAACTTTTCATTTCCTTGTAGTCCTTCGTGGCCCTGGATCCAACATAATTTTACTGCCTTGGTTTTTAATATATCATGAAATCACAACAAGAGCTTCTTTACCATAATATTATTAAATTTTCTATTTTTGATTGATATAAAATAGCACAGAGAGTGAATCTAAAAATGTTACAAATTATTATGCTGTAAATGTTTGTCAAGGCTAAATCGAAAGCTTTTGTTTCAGCAGTAAATATAGATACATAATCAGGTAGTCACATTCACGATGTAAAATGGTTTTTATAGACAACTGCACTTTCTTTGCAACAATCTTTGGAATCATCTGTGTAAATATGACTAAAATCTAGATGTTCTTGAAGCTTGAAAAATGTTCTTAAATAACATCAAGAGAAAAAGATGACTTTATTAATTTTGAAAGACTAATTTGAACTTCTGGAGAATTTAAGTTTACAGAGAAACATTTACAGCATTTTAAAGAATATGCTTTGGGTCTACTTAAAGTTTTTCTAAACTATGCTAGCTTCCTTTAGTTTGTTAAAATATTTGTAGTTGTAATTTGGTTGAAGCAGGACTTTTACCATTGATGATACCCTAGCTGCATATTGAACAAAAAGCTTTTCATCAGATGTTGAAGTCTTACTGTAAAGTTTCTGTCGACAGGAAAGAATAAAGATCGGAAAGTCAAATATTTTATCCTGCATCCTTTATATCTTTACGAATACCATGTTTCCATGCTGTATCATAAGGTTTTACAAGATCAAATCAAATTAAAGCTGAGTGTTGTTTATTTATTAAAGATTTTTTTATAAAATAATCGGGATGAATATGATACTTGTTTGTACTAAGTTGTTCACAGAAACATGACTGAAAGCTAGAAATTATTCCTTTTACTTCTAAATGCCATACCCAGAAATTATCTACCATTTTATCAAATGTTTTGCATAACTAGCTTGTAAGTAAAAGTGGAGGGTAATTTGCAGGGTCAGTGCTGTCCCTTTCAGGTCTAGGAATTGGGATAACCACAGCTCCTTTCAAACTTTTAGGAAATTCATAAGATAACGAAATGTTGTTACATATGTTTGAAGGGCACAAAATGACAGTAATTCAAGAGATTGATGAGGAAGGTGATTAAGAAATCATAGTAAATGACATCTGGACCTGCTGCTGTATCTTTTGCTTTCTTGATCGAAACAACTAAATCTTTGAAAGAAAAGAGAGAGTTCTCCTATAACTTTAGAATCTTAATGCTATAGAAACTCATTTGAAATACCTATTTGAAGAACAGTTTTTATGCTCCCCGAAAAATTTCCGGGGGAGCATATAGCCGTCGGGTTGTCCGTCCGTCCGTCAGTCCTTCCGTCAGTCAGCCCGTCCGTACGTACGTCCCGAATTCGTTTCCGGCCCATAACTTTGTTAATTGAAGTCGGATTTTAAAAGTATTTCACAGAAATGATCGCCATATTTAGACTACGTGTCGCGCGTAACATTTTGGTCGCTACCTTGAAGGTAAAGGTCACATCATAAACTTGAAGCAAAATAGTAACCATTTAGGTAAAACCAGTTTTCGATCAATAACTAAAAAACACTTAGGCCTAGGAAATTCAAACTTGGCAGGTGATAGGTCATGACCAGCAGATGACCCCTATTGATTTTGGGGTCAAGGGGTCAAAGGTCAAGGTCACATTGACCTTATAGGTAAGAACGGTTTCCGAGCAATAACTAAAGAACATTGTTATTTGAAGTCGGATTTTAAAACTATTTCACAGAGATAATCGACTTGTTGCGTGTAACATTTGGGTCGCTACCTTGAAGGTCAAGGTCACAGCATGACATTGCAGCAAAATGATGTCCGGCCCATAACTTCGTTATTTGAAGTCACATTTTACAACTATTTCACAGAAATGATCACCATATTGAGACAATGTGTCGTGCACAACATTTGGGTTGTTTTTACACTTTGAACTTTTTCTGTAACATTACTCTGACACTACAAGAGGTATACCTTCCTGTGTCCAAAACCTATTCGGGGAGCATCACCCGGTTCAACCGGCTCTTGTTTTGCAAATTTTTTTCTTCTTTATCTTTTTTGTTTTTGCATCTTGACAATTATTAGATTTCAATTGACTAGGTAGTGGGATATTTTTTTTAATTTACTTCTTATCTATCTAACTGCATCCCATACTTTCTTTAAAAGTGTTATTTGCATGTATAGCTGAAACATACGACTTCCATGACTTGTGCTAAAAGATGATGAATTGATCTACTAGCGTTGACTCTAAATAGTTCATGATGTTTTAGGTTTATGACAATCCTCGAATTTTTTAAGATAAACTTTCTATTGACTTATGGCTTTCTAACGTTTATCATTGATACATGGTTTCTTTATTTTGCAATACATTGTACATACTTATTTTGGTGGCTGGAATACTCTTGTCTTGTCAGCAATCTGTTATAATGTTGAAAAAAGGTAACAGCTATTTTATCAGAATTAAAATCAAAATCGGTCTGATTTCTTTTTAAAAATCAGACTACAGTAAGAAATCAAAAAAAAAAATCTCCAATAGAATTCGATTAACTTTAGAAAATGATGCCATAGGTACAAATGTAAAAGGGATATATGTTCTTTTTGTGTTTACTAGTATCTTAATTTTACCTTTTACCTCATATAGACGTGTTTTGACGGCTTTTCGCCCCCCTTGAGGCATCAAATCGTGAAAAATGTCCTATTTAGGACCCAAATACTGTTTTCGTATGAGAAATGTTGTTAAAAAAATGATCACTTATTCGGCGCCGCCCCATCAAAAAGGTACATCAAGAGGTTGCCAATAGGGAAATGTGCCCCCTACTGTTCGGAGGTTGGAAGGGGGAGGACCCCCTCATCTTCAAGAAAACTTTGGACATGTGACAGGCTTAAAATGATCTCAAGTCTATCTTAAGGTAACGTGTAACGAACGCTAAAAAGCATTTTACTCTATCTCAATCTATTGAGAAATTGCAGAACTTTGTAATCAGTTTTGATTAAAAAAAAACAATGCAAACTAGTGATTTTTCGCAATTTTGAGAAGTCACCCGTTTCCATGGAAACAGGAAATTATAGATTTAGCATGCAGTTACAGCGGCTTTGGTCCAGTCGACATTTGTGCAAGTTTTATCAGTATTGAAGCATTTTAATAGTTTCATTATAGTTTGAACATATAACAGGAAGCCATTAAATGAAAACGGCCATTTTTCACAATATGCTCATGCGGTAAAAGGTTAAATACATATATATAAAAATGAGAAATTGCACTTATATTTATAAATAAATCTGCAACTGAGCCAAACATCAGTAGGATTTTAAAGTTTTATTTTGACTATAGTGATTCTGTTGGAATTGCACAGAGGCAGCGTGTGTTATAACCATTATTTACACTAGGGTCTGTTTACCCCTCCCACTTTTCGCATCGCCTCAGTACCCAAGACAAAGAAAAGCCATAGGTGTAGCACACTTTTGTAAAATGACAAAATATATCATAAACTTGTTTACTAATGATTGTTTGATATACTTGATGGCTCATTTGAAGCACCAGTTAAAGTGAAACTTAGTTTTTGGTAATTAATTCGTTTTTTTTTTTTCATACATTTTATCAAGTATAAAATGGCTAAACATTTTATTTTATGAAAAAAATAATTTATTTAAAAAAAGTTCATTTTCAATATTTATATTTAACACAAATTATAAGAATATCCTAATTTGGTAGTTTCAACAAAAATATACAAGTATGTGAATATTACATAAAATTCAGCCGCCATCTTGGCGGCCATTTTGAGTTTTGGGAACCACATTGATTTTGAGCTTGGAATTAAATTCGATGGGGAAGATATCAAACTTTTAACATACAAAGTGGTTTGCTTGTAGAATTATCTAAACGATTCTTGCATTTTTCCCTAGGATGGACTCTAACTAGTACGTATAATATTGCAAAAAGGTAACAATTCGCGATAATAATGCCGTCAGGAAATAATATAGTCATAATGAATTTATCCGAGATATTAATGCAGCAATGAAACAAGTCAAGATAAAAAATGCCGTGGTTATATAATCGAAGATAATACTGAAGTCATGAAATAATCTGAGATATATCTGCCGTCATGAAATAATCCAAGATGATACTGCCGCCAAGAAACAATACGCGATAAAATTACACTCATTAAGTTATCCGAGATGTTACTGCAGTCTTGAAACAATCCGAGAGTTTACTTCCTTCATGTGACAATTCAACCTTTTACTGCCGTCAGGAAACCAGTGAAGCTATTGCTGACGTCATGAAACATCCGAGTTATTGATATCGTTTTGAACTAATATAATGTTCTATTACCACCATGCCATGAAACAATCGGAGCTTTACTGCCTTCGTGAAATAATCAGAGATACCACTGCAGTCTTGAAACAATCCCAGATGTTTTGAGTGATTTGGTTCCTGGTGGTAGGACATGTAAAACCCCAAACTTTAACATTTCTTTGTAATTTTTAAATGAATTTTTCGACGTGCTTTGACACAATAGCCTTTTTGACAAAATTGTTTAAGCATACCATATTTAACTTGATTTTGACCAATGTATTACCTTGTCATTTGAGAACAAATAATATGATTTAGCTTAGTTTGCATTATTTAGTAGTGATTTTCCTTTTGTTCTTTTCCTATAAAATGTTTTACATTTTACGTACTGGGTTTTAAACTTCGTTAGTTATTATATCTCATTCATAAGAAATACCATGTGGTGTTCTCTACATATCGTACTTTTTGGGTTTTATACCCTACATTTTGTCGATAACAAAACCTGTATAATTAAATACACATATAATCAAATTTGGCATAATTTATATTATATCGTTCTTATTACTGCGGACATAAAAGGGGTCATAAATCTATGTGTACAACAACTCTACCTTACTTTCATATTCAAAATTATCAATGTCTCCCTTGACAAAATGGTTTGAATTGTTATTGGGTGGTTTGTTTTGGAAGGGGGGGGTAGTGGATGGTCTGGAGACGGGACGAATGGTATGGGTTGCTTTTGTTAATTTCAATTCGGTAATTTGAGCTCGTATTTCAGGTGAAACATATTGTTTTTTTTTTTGTTTTGTTTTTTTTTTTTTTATTTCAGATAAGTCATATATCAACAACGATTGCAATACAACAAAATGATTTTAAAGCTTGGTGGAATGAGATTGAACAGGTGAGCACATTTCCCTTTCATAGTATTATTGTTATCTTTGTAACTTTTTAATCTATTTTAAATGAAGAAAGAATATTAAATACAATAAATAATGTATTCTTAAAAAAATTAAACATTAAATTGGATATTAGATACAAATTTAATGAATCATATAACATAATATTCCATATAATCATGTAGCGTCAAACATTTATACATATACATTTTTGACGCTACATGTACGTCAAAACAAACAAAAAATACCAAAACGAGCCAATTACCCCACGGAGACATTTAAGTATTAAAATTATTTAAAGCACTTCTCGCTCTATTTAAGCGACACCATTGAGGCTTTTCAACATGCCGGGACTGGAAATAATTTTTCGGACTATTGTTCCGTTTGAAGTATGCTTCGACTTCGAGAACAATTATTCTTACCGAGTAAAACGACTAGATATTGAAAAAGGCAACGCAAAAAAAACAAAATACAATTATGAGCTTACCTCTCTGAGGTGATTTCTGTCAAAATCTCCAATTTGAACTATGTAGGACTTTTATATTTAAGACTTTACGTTCAGATTAAGATCATTTAATTGGAAAATATTTTTCTGCAAATTTTGGAAAACTCCAACATGATGTGAAGTATTTTGACTTATCTGTGCGAAAGCTTGGTGCATTTAGACTTTAAAAAAAACAATGACACTAACAAGTATCAGTACTTTAAGAGCGTCACGATTTTCGGGTGCCAAGTGCATTTAATGCTTTACAATTTTCAGATGTCAAGTACTTTCAGTATTTCTCGATTTTCAAGTGTCAAGTACTCTCAGTGCGTCACATTTTTCAGGTGTCAAGTACTTTTAGTGTTTCACGATTTTAAGGTGTCAAGTACCTTTAGTGTTTCACGACTTTCAGGTTTCAAGTGCTTTCAGTGTTTCACGATTTTAGGTGTCAAGTACTTTCAGAGTTTGACTAAATTTCGATTTACAGTTTTTTTTCAGTGCGTTACAATTTACAAGTATCGGTGATTCAAGTCCTTCTTATTTATCAAGTACAAATAATTTCAGTACGTCACAATTTTCGGTAAATTTAAATGCTTTATATTGTTTAACAATTTTCAGGTTTCCCGTTCATTCAGTGCTTCCCAATTTTCATGATTAAAGTATTTAAAAAAATACACAATTTAAGGGTTTCCAGTATCTAAAGTGCATCACAGTTTTTAGGTTGTGCAATACTTTAAGTTCTTCACTAATTTCAGGTTTTAATTTCTTTCAACGCTACCAAAGTTTGATGTTTCTAGTTATAACAGTGTTTCCAAAGTTTCAGGTTTTCCGGTACATGTAGTGATTAAATATTTCATGCTCCCGGTTTATTCAGTGCTTCACAATTTTTAGCTCGATTTTTTTTAAAGTAGAGGTATTTTTATAGTCCTGGCGGCGATGCCACTGCCGTTGCCGATGCCGTTGTGGTTGCCGTCCGCAAACTTGTACCTGGATCAAAACTTTTTTAGTTCTTGCTAAATTTTCGCATACTCTTGGCCACAACAACCCTTGGGACAAAACCTTTCACTAGACCACACTTACCTTGACCTTCATCCATAAATGACCTTGACTTTTAAAGTCAAAATCCAAATTTTGTTTGTTCTTGCTATTATTAGCTGTAACTTTGTTATTTTTGAATGGATTGTCTTCAAATTTTAACATAAGGATATTTAAGGATAACCCTTAAAAATAACCAGGAAAACTTTCACTCATAATGACCTTGATATTGAATGTCAAATTATTGATATTTTCATTGTTTGGCTATTATTGGTTGTAGCTTTGTATTTTTTGATGGATTGTCTTCAAACTTGAACATAATTATCTTCAAGGATAACACTTTTAGGTATTACCATCCTAATGCATTACTTCCGCTTTGAAGAGTATTCAAATAGGCTAGAACTACTGATAACTACATTGAAAACTGGGGCCGTGGGTCAATCCCCAGAAGAGTCAATTTTTTCTTCTTCTTTTTCTTTTAACATTATTTATGTGTCTCTCATATCCCATTTGGAAAGAAATAGTGTTTAATTATGATTTTTTAATCTATAAAGGTATAAATTGGCTCAATTATGCTAAATCTAGTAATAAATATGGTACCTGATATTTTCAAAGTGAAATCGAATCAAAACTAGACTGTAAAAGTATTTCATATTTTACAAGATCAACCAATATACTTCTTAAAAATTTTAAGGAAACTCATTTGGGCAAATTTTAACGATTTTTTAGATTTGCCTGCCTAAGTAAAAATATGGTCAGACACGTGCTAAAATGGTGGGGTAGGGTAACTTTTTTATACAGCTTTCATAAATTTTAAGTAGAAACCATAATTTTGCTTATGTGGATTGTTAATTGAATGGTACTTTTTGTTTCTTACCAAAAATTAATGGGAAAACATTTTCATAAGAATGTTTTAATTGCAGATTATTTAAAGGTTCCTCAGTTCTAAAAAGGGCCCTCATAACATTCTAGCTTGAGTTCAGAAAAGTGGCCATAACTTGATTTGCGTACGGTAAAATTTGTTTAAATGTTGCATACAGGTGTATCTGACCTATGATGTCATTTTTAGTTCCTTATAGTGCCCATTAGGGAGGTAATACCTTAAAATAACTTGACAGACCTTGACCTTCACTCGTAAAGGGCATTGACTATGAAGGTCAAATTATTGAAATTTTCAATTTTTGGCTATTATTTGCTGTAACTTTGCTATTATTGAATGGAGTAACTTAATATTATAACAAAATATTCTTAAGGACAAGACCTTTATGTTTATCAAATTAAATAACTTGGGCAAATTTATAACCTTGACCTTGAAGGTTTAATTACTGAATTTCCACTGAATTGTGCATTAAATGGCCATATATATTTATTGGTGTGTAAAGATTTTTGGAGAAACAGTACATGTTTATCGTGTAGTAAAATGGGCATAAGGTTAATGATATATATAAATATTGACCTAAACACAAATTTGTTGTTAATTTTTCCACAAGGTAGAAAGTTTACACAACGTGTTGGAAGGGCGAACATTTAATTAACAAAAAATTAAAAAAACAAAAACTAATTAACTAAATCGATGCTGATAAGATAAAGAAATATTCACCCAAAAACAGATAAGGAATTTATCAAATGGAAAAACAAAATACAGATAAAAATAACGTGGTTAAATCTCACAAACCAAAAAAAATTCCTAAGTATCGATAAAAAGAGTATATATGTTGAAATTCGATCGCATGACGGATAGATTGATATATATATATATATTGCATATATGTAATAATTATATATATCAATTGCAGAAATTTAAAGAAATCTAGAAAATTCTCCCTGAATATGTCAGTTTTAAATAAATTAATTTATTATCTATGTTAAGGAAGGTGCATTCCCTATTACTTGTCAAATAAATTTGGTCTATTCTATATATTGATAGAAAATTTCTTTTTTTTTCTTTAGAAATACACATGCGGATATATATGGAATAGATTCATACTTTGACAAAACTAATGTGACCCGACTTACTACATGTGACATGTATAAAAGACATTGACTCCCATTGCATTCATTGTTTCCCATAGCATACAGTGATTTTCTATATTTCCCTGGGAACCATTTTATTTCTAAGCTACTATTTACTTTCCATATATTTTTAATCAGAGCATCAAACATTGACTTCCAAAGTTTTGTAAAATCACCAGTTAATTCTTCAATCACTTATGATTTTTCTCAGCAATAACAACCCATACACGTTTTTTTGAATTTACACGATTTCAAATGCAGATATGGATATGACCTTTGTGATATCAGTAAAAGACTAAGACTTAATATCTGATTTTATTGATATTAAACAGTGTTTATTGTCCCTTGTCATCAAGAACCTTTATAATAAGTAGGGCCATCATGACTATTGTTCAGCAAGTTTTGTTTTTAATGTATAATATTTTTATAAACAGATCAATTGTTGGGTCAACATCTTCCATAAACTATTATAAAGATCATCAAACATCGAAATTTTAATTATAAATTATTCATTTCTGGTTTAAGATACTTGTTCGTCGAAGTTCTCCAGCTTTGAATATTCAGCAAACAATAAGCGAATTCAAATCTTGCCCTCTTGATCTGGAAGAAGAGAGAAGGATACAGAAAGAAATAAAAAAATGGAAGGACTATGAAGACGATGTTGACCGACTAAAACAGGAAATGACAGACTTAAAAGAAAATGTTACTGACGTGAAAAAAAACATAGAAGACGTAAAGAGAAATGTAACTGAAGTGAACAAAGACCTTGGAGATATAAAGGAAAATGTAACTGATGTGAAAAAAGACCTAGAAGACGTAAAGGTAAATGATACTGCAATGAAGAGAGACCTTGAAGACATAAAGGAAAATGTGACTGATGTGAAGAAAGACCTAGAAGACGAAAAAGTAAATAATACTGCAATGAAGAGAGACCTTGAAGACATAAAGGAAAATGTGACTGACGTGAAGCAAGACCTTGAAGACGTGAAAGTAAATGATACTGCAGTGAAGAGAGTTATTAAAGACATAAAGGAAAATGTAACTAATGTGAAAAAAGACCTTGATGAGATCAAAATTCGGCAAGGGGCAGGTTTGTTATCTTTTAAGCTTAACTATTTTATTGTTTAATGAATTGGACATTATTGACATCTTTATAGATAGGCTGAAACAATATACCACAATACATGTACATACAAATGCTCTAAAACTTTTATGAATTTTAAATTTTCATGTCAAAAGCAATTTTTTTTAAACCTAAGGCAATATATAAATCAATAAATACAAACATGTACTTCTTTAGGGTTTTCCTCCTGACATTTCCAATTCGTGATAACAATCAATATTTTTCTGAAGATATGTTTACAAACTTCATAAATCTCCGCTTGTCGGTTTGATATGGTTGATAAATCCCTTTCCAGACCATTGCCATTGCCAGGTATGTCACCAATATAACAGTGTTTAAGAAAAACGAAATTGTCCCTTTCAAAAACTTGGTAAACACTTGGCATGGCATTATTATTATTATACTCGATTCCTTCTACTTTTTCAACGTTTTACACTTTATAATCAACCATATTACCCCTTCCAACAGAAAATACTTATTTATTTATTATTTACATTAACCTTTTGGTTATTTGAGATTCATGTACATAAATAAAGGATCACCCTCAAATATACTTATATGATGTTATTTCATTGATACGCCCCATGGCGTAAACACAATGAAAATAAGAGAATCCCTTTCTCATTTCTACTTTTAATATCTAATTTTAAACCCTTTTAATTTTTACTTTTACAATCCAAAAAAAATCTTTTATTTTCTATATAACAATTTTCTACAACAAAATACATTTCACTGC
Organism: Ruditapes philippinarum; assembly: GCF_026571515.1. Taxonomy (NCBI): domain Eukaryota; kingdom Metazoa; phylum Mollusca; class Bivalvia; order Venerida; family Veneridae; genus Ruditapes; species Ruditapes philippinarum. Next base: position 63,092 of record NW_026858167.1, read on the forward strand.
AATTTTAATATCTCAACAAAATCCCTTTCCTTTCTCTGTAAAAACCTTTGCGGTCTCTATTTATGCAATAACATCATAAAAAGCACATGGATAAGTATGTGGCAGGATATTTAAATGTCGGGAAATTTATTAGGAGCAATGGAATATCATAAAACTTTGGCGCGCAAACCAAAGAAGTAACAACATTAATGTTAAAAAGGAGCATATTCAAAGAACAGCATTGAAATACAAAGTATGCAATAATGATCGCTATGTTAGCGACACCCTGCAGGTGTTTAATAGCTTGTGGCTAACTGTAGGTCATGCCGTCTGATTGTCTGTCTGTGCTTTTATTCTGAAACTGCTGAACAAATTTAAATGAAACTTGAAAGACATGTTCATAATTTCTTATTCTTCTCATATTGTTAGGAATAGTACTTGAACAATCAATGACCTTGACCGTATAAGTAAAGTCCTCATTTTTGTTAGAATTGGTTATTATTTGCTTTAACTTGTTATAAATGTTTGTTTTGAATTCATACTTTGACATAACTACCCTTTTAACATACATCCAGGATAACTTAATGTGATCTTGTTCTTAATTTGACATTGACATTAATGATAAAAATACTGTATCGGCCATTAGTTTGCTAAAATCGAGTGGTTTGGGTGATACTTGGTCAAAACAGCACTTATCTAAAATCGGTTTTGATGAGCAACACAAGTTTTTTCCTTAAGATTAAAATGACATTGACTTTTGGGGTCAAAATATAGAATTGTTCTCTTATTGGCTTAATATTTGTTATTTTGATGTGTCTCGAGTATAAGTTTCTAAGTTAATGTCTTCAAGTAGGTCAAACTGAACTTTATCTTGGCGTTAACAGAACCTTGACCGGAATATGGTATTTTTTTGCCTCAATTTGACATAACGTTTTTATCATAGGAGTTCTTAATACTCAGACAAGCCATATAATTGTCGTGTTAAGCAGTTCAAGTATGACATTGATCTTACAATGACATGGACAGGTTCGACCAAATTATTGAATTTACTTACAATTTGCATAATTTTGTAATAAATAGACTTGTATTGGAATAAATATCGCCTACGATAAAACCGTAAAGTTTATTAATCGAAATATGTCATTGACCTATGATGTTACATTATTGAAAGTTCATACATTTGGCCAAATACATTTAGAAAAATATATTTTTGAAAAATAAGTGATGATATTGACTTATATCAACATAATATTGTTGTATTTTTTGTATTGCATAACAGAGAAAAGTAACGAAACCGATTCATCAGTACAAACAGAGGAGAGAAAATATCAAAATCGCAAGAAGGGTAAGTTAATTTTGAACAACCATCATATTTAGTAAAACAATGCTCTTTGTCTGTCGTCAGTACAGATCACCTTCCTCGGAGCGTTGGAGTTATTAACATCCTTCTTGCAACAATATCGTCGAGATATAGTGGCATCGAATACGGTGGCAAGGGCGGTGAGTGCCGTCTAAATAATTTGCCAGATAACTGTCACTGGTTTCCAATGTGACTGTGACATGAAGCTGTTATAAGTTGTGAATATTTCGTGTCGTACACGGTAAGATGACTAGTTCTACAAATTTATTGTTCTGCAATATTTGCTGGTAACCTTTGTTGCCTGTCAAAGTCCCAATTTATTTTAAAAAAAAAGGAAAAATGTTATTCAAAACTATGCAATGAATGTATGTTTTTAACAATTTTATATGTAAGCGACTGAAATTGGGGTGATCCCTCAGAAGTAAAGTAAAAAAATAACAACAAAATAGCAGACTTCGTTTGATTGAGTCTATTTATGACGGAAAAAAGTGCAACATCCTCTGTGCCTCTTTCTATCAGCTTTTAGAGCGGTATTCAATTTTCAACACTTAATGTGCTAGGATCAATGTCCGCATAAAATAATATCGAAAATATATTATATGATATAAAAGCCCTTATTGCAGCTTGATGATGTAAATTATAAGTTCATCAAAAAAGCTAGCATGAGAACATTAAAACGTCTGGGAAATAGAGCTATTTTCAGTGGCAGATTTTAAATTTTTCTATGACAGGGTACTGACCTTTTTACAGATAATAGGTACATATTACTGCTTCAATGTCCGAAATCATGTGATGAACCTGAGATGTAACACTTATTTAACATGACAAAGGCCAGTGTTATAACAAACTTTTTTAACTGTGACTTCCATTTTACTTCAGTTATCTGTCATTTTATGTACCTTGAGTGTTGGTAAGTTTAAACTATTTCAACAAGTTGCGTAAACATTTTTATAAAAAGAAGGGCTATACTATTACCTATAATAAGGCAATTAACATATACAAGACACTGTTAATTAGTTTCCAAACAATTACTTTAAACAGCCTTTTTAGCAACGTATGAAAAACTTGTTAGCGATTTGAATACAGCGGTATGAATAGCTTCTTTCCGCAAGATGGATAGAACTGTTCGAAAAGTATTTGGTGGTTTGTTTGGTATCCTGCTGGACTCCTTAACGGCGGCCTTGTGATGCTGGATTGTGTCTGAACTCCGCCTTTTCGTGATAAGCTTATTTTACATATTTTTCCAAATTGGTGCTTATTGCTGTATCTGTATCTTGCGCTGTCCTTAGAAATCTAAAACGACTAAAGCCTGCAACACATTACACTCCGAATTGGTCCTACGATGGGGTACCGATGTCTGAACGAACGGCCTGAAATTATCAATTTTTTTAAGGTCTCCGGCCGGTGACCCTCCGGTGTCAAGTCACCGGTGAGACACCGTACGGGTAATCGGATAATTTTAGCGCGCAGTTATTTTCTTGCGGCATCCGGTACATCGCCAGCTCACCACAACAGAAACGGTAAAATACTCTCCGATACCCGGCCGGACACCTTTTGATATCGGTTGCATGTTGGTGAAAATTTTCACATTTTCACAATAATCCTCCAGTTTTCGAGCGATATCCGAGCGGTCATCGAAGGCGACTCGGCAGGTAACCGGATGGGATCCGGATAGACGCAGTATGCTGAACGTATGGTCTTAAGGTGCCCTTAAGGATAGCGTTTGGAGTATTAAACAGACTTTACGACAGGTTAAGCGTTGAACTGTGAACTAGGCGACCCGTGTTCAATTCTCGGACGTTGCAGTTTACTTTCGTGCAGTTATCAATTTCTAATTAAAGTATAGGAAATTATTTCTGTATACCTGCTTGACAGACTGTCAAGGAACGATGCCGTGGCTGAACTGCGCTTACTGAGGTGATCTGGAGGGTAATCACAAATGTACAAACACCAAATACTATTCTTTCGTTAACCAGTCTTCAGAGTTCAGTCGGAAAAATCGCTAGATTTGTAATCTCGACATTGTGGTTTCGATTCCGGGCTGGCCAACTAAAAGTTCTGTGAACTATTTTGGTCGAGACTTAAAATTGAGGTCCCGTGTATTAGTGCTTTATATAATGCTTGGATTGCATAAGAAGAAGGAGAAGCTTCATGGCTTTGCCTTGTGCACTCTCGTGGTTTGTTTGGTATCCTGCTGGGCTCCTTAACGGCGGTCCTGTGATGCTGGATTGTGACGGGTTTCCTTTATTGAACTCTGCCTTTTCGTGTTACGCTTATTTTACACATTTCTCTAAATTGGGGCTTATTGCTGTATCTGTATCTTCCGCTGTCCTAAGAAATCTAAAACGGCTAATACACTTCTGGAGGAATCGCTTGTACGGGCAACCGATGGCCAGAATAAAGAAACTTAATTACTCACATATATTCTCTCATTAAAGTTTTGCGTTTTCACACAGTCAGTTTTCAAGTTTCATTTACAATCTTTTATCAGAAACTTTGATTTCAAGGTGCAATATGCCTTCCAAAACAGCCAGTAAAGAAAGGTGCGAAAGAAGGCAGAGGGGGAGGGAGCAACTTAACCCAAAACATAAGGGAAAAGACCAGCAGAAGAACGGCAGGAAAGAGCGAGAACATGCCATACGAATACCGTCCGACAGCCTGTCGGATATCTCTGCCTAAATATACTCTGCCTATTCACTTAAGAATATCAATTGGTGTCCAGAAAGAAGATGCCAAGTGTTTTCACCGGATGACCGGATGAATACACTTTGGAGTTTGTCCGAATAACTAGCGGACCACAGAGGGTGAATGACCACCCATTTCTTTCCGGACATGATTGAAAATTATCAATGGTGTCCCATCGATCTCTCTTTATCGGCTGGACCCCGCTTGTTATGTGACGTAGGCATAATACTCTTCTGGAGGAATCGCTTGTACGAGCAACCGATGGCGAGTATAAAGAAACTTAATTACTCACATATATTCTCTCATTAAAGTTCTGCGTTTTCACACAGTCAGGTGTTTTTTAACGTTTTTAAGTTCCATTTACAATCTTTTAATGGAAACTTTGATTTCAAGGTGTAATATGCCTTCCAAAACAGCCAGTAAAGAAAGGTGAGAAAGAAGTCACAGGGGAAGAGAGCAAGTTAACCCAGAACACAAGGGAAAAGACCAGCAAAAGTGGGTACATGAAGAACGGCAGGAAAGAGGGAGAACATGCCATACGAATACCGTCCGACAGCATGTCGGATATCGCCCGGCATTTGTCCGTATACTTTACAGTCACTCTACGATGGCTCTAAAACCGACCGGATTACGGAAGGCAATCGGGCAATTACCGTACGATACTCTGCCTATTCACTAAAGAATATCAATCGGTGTCAAGAAAGAAGATGCCAAGTGTTTTCTCCGGGTGACCGGGTGAATACACTACGGAATCCGTCCGAATAACTAGCGGACCACAGAGGGTGAATGACCACCATTTCTTTCCGGACATGATTGAAATGTTTCTCTCCGATCTAAAATTATCAACGGTGTCCCATCGATCTCTCTATATCGGCCGGTCCCCGCTTGTTATGTGACGTAGGCATAAACCTGTGTATATGGTCAGTACCGGCAAGTTCAATATAAAGGTTATTATAGCCTCTGTCCACAAGTTTATGAAAACAGTCTGTATAGTTACACATAACAATACTTTAGTGGGATATAACGGTATTTAATGCCTCTGTCAGCAAGTGGGATTAAGAGATTAATATACGACAGAGTAGGGCCGGAAGGTGATAATCGACCCGCAAAATGAATAATGGTCCCGATGGCTTCAGCCCGAAGGCATTATTCATTTCAGGGCATATGGTCACTCTCTGGCACAATTTAGACGTATAATGTCTTTAATACACTTGGTAGATCTAGTAGCATTTTTCTTAAAAGAAATACTTTGAAATTTCTTGCGTTGAAATTCCTGTCTGCATTTCTACTGTACAGTACAGTAACTTCTACAGAGTTGTTTACTTTTTGTATGTTCAAAGTTCACTTCTGTACTGTAGAATCTAGAAGCAAGTTTTAATATTATTATTTTTTTTGGAATGAATTTGTCCTATTATTTCTTTAAATTTCAATAGTAATAAAACTGTGTGTGTACGAAATACGCTTCAGCTCTCATAATAAAATCAAGCGAATTATGCTTAAATCCTACTTTCACTTTTACAGTTAATTGTTTGATGACGTAAAATGTTACGTCATTGTTTCAGTTTGTGCACGTGCACATGTTCAGCGGGCTAGTAACTAGTTCTCGGCCCTGGGCCGCAAACTCATAATCGGTCATGTGACACTCATAATCAGTTAAAATCATAGGCGATTTTGTTACTATATATAGTAACAAGTGTATTAAATAAGCATTGTATACATACCGGTCTCAGTAAGACCATTGTACACAATGTTAAATAACGGTATTTACTACCTCTGTCAGCAAGTGCGATATAACAATATTTACTGTCTCTGTCAACAAGTGGGATATTACGGTGTTTACTGCCTGTCAGCAATTGGGATATAACGGTATTTACTGCCTATATCGGCAAATGGGATATAAAAGTATTTATAGCTTCTGTCAGCAAGTGGGATATAACGGTATTTACTGCCTCTGTCAGAAAGTGGGATGTAACGGTATTTATAGCCTCTGTCAGCAAGTGGGATATAACGGTATTTACTGCCTCTGTCAGCAAGTGGGATATAACGATATTTACTACCTCTGTCAGCAAGTGGGATATGCCAGCAATAAGCATATAACGGGATTTATATATTGTGTCAGCAAGTGACATATAACAGTATTTATAGCCTCTGTAAGCAAGTTGGATATAACGATATTTACTGCCTCTGCCAGCAATAAGCATATAACGGGATTTATATATTGTGTCAGCAAGTGACATATAACGGTATTTATGCTCTCTGTTAGCAAGTGGGATATAACGGTATTTGCTGCCTCTGTCAGCAAGTGGGATATAACAGTATTTATAGCTTCTGACGGCAAGTGGATTATAGCGGTATTTATTGCCTGTCAGCAAGTGGGTATTACAATATTGATAGCTTCTGTCAGGAAGTTGGATATAACGGTATTTATATCTTCTGTCAGCAAGTGGGATATAATGGTATTTTACTGCCTATATCAGCAAGTGTGATATAACGGTATTTTACTGCCTTTGTCGCCAAGTGGGATATAACGGTATTTTACCGCCTATGTCACCAAGTGGGATATAAATGTACGTCTATATTCTCTGTCTGCAAGTTTGCAAGTTAAATATGACTAAATGTTTATTGTTAAGCTCGAATAGACAAGTCGAATTTAGCATAATGTATAGCTTCTTTCGGCAAGAGGGTTATAACTATATGTTTAGCTTGTGTAGGCAAGTAGAATCACTATATGTTAAGCTTGTGTAGACAAGTGGAGTCATTATATGTTCAGCTTGTGTAGGCAAGTGGAATCACTATATGTTTAGCTTGTGTAGACAAGTGGAATCACTATATGTTTAGCTTGTGTAGACAAGTGGAATCACTATATGTTAAGCTTGTGTAGGCAAGTGGAGTCACTATTTGTTAGCTTGTGTATACAAGTAAAATCACTATATGTTAAGCTTATATAGGCAAGTAGAATCACTATATGTTTAGCTTGTGTAGACAAGTAGAATCACTATATATTTAGCTTGTGTAGATAAATAGAATCACTATATGTTACGCGTTTGTAGACAAGTAGAATCACTATATGTTAAGCTTGTGTAGACAAGTAGAATCAATATATATTAAGCTTGTGTAGACAAGTGGAATCACTATATGTTAAGCTTGTTTAGACAAGTAGAATCCCTATATGTTAAGCTTGTGTAGGCAAGTGGAATCACTATATGTTTAGCTTTTGTAGACAAGTGGAATCATTATATGTTAAGCTTGTGTAGACAAGTGGAATCACTATATGTGAAGCTTGTGTAGACAAGTAGAATCACTATATGTGTAGCTGGTGTAGAAAAATAGAATCATTATATGTTAAGCTGGTGTAGACAAGTGGAATCACTATATGTTAAGTTTGTGTAGACAAGTAGAATGACTATATGTGTAGCTTGTGTAGACAAGTGAAATCACTATAAGTTAAGCTTGTGTAGACAAGTAGAATCACTATATGTTAAGCTTGTGTAGGCAAGTGGAATCACTATATGTTTAGCTTGTGTAGGCAAGTGGAGTCACTATATGTTAAGCTTGTGAAGGCAAGTGGAGTCACAATTTGTTTGGCTTGTGTAGGCAAGTAGAATCACTATATGTTAAGCTCATGTAGGCAAGTAGAATCTCTATATGTTTAGCTTGTGTAGACAAGTAGAATCACTATATGTTTAGCTTGTGTAGATAAATAGAATCACTATATGGTACGCGTTTGTAGACAAGTACAATCACTATATGTTAAGCTTGTGTAGACAAGAAGAATCAATATATGTTAAGCTTGTGTAGACAAGTGGAATCACTATATGTTAAGCTGGTGTAGACAAGTGAAATTACTATATGTTAAGCTTGTGTAGGCAAGTGGAATCACTATATGTTTAGCTTGTGTAGGCAAGTGGAGTCACTATATGTTAAGCTTGTGAAGGCAAGTGGAGTCACAATTTGTTTGGCTTGTGTAGGCAAGTAGAATCACTATATGTTAAGCTCATGTAGGCAAGATAGAATCACTATATGTTTAGCTTGTGTAGACAAGTAGAATCACTATTTGTTTAGCTTGTATAGATAAATAGAATCACTATATGTAACGCGTTTGTAGACAAGTAGAATCACTATATGTTAAGCTTGTGTAGACAAGAAGGATCAATATATGTTAAGCTTGTGTAGACAAGTGGAATCACTATATGTTAAGCTGGTGTAGACAAGTGGAATCACTATATGTTAAGCTTGTGTAGACAAGTAGAATCACTATATGTTAAGCTTGTGTAGGCAAGTGGAGTCTCTATATGTTTAGCTTGTGTAGACAAGTGGAATCACTATATGTTAAGCTTAGGTAAACAAGAAGAATATCTATATGTTAAGCTTGTGTAGACAAGTGGAATCACTATATGTTAAGCTTGTGTAGACAAGTAGAATCACTATATGTGTAGCTTGTGTAGAAAAATAGAATCACTATATGTTGAGCTGGTGTAGACAAGTGGAATCACTATATGTTAATCTAGTGTAGACAAGTATAATCACTATGTGTTAAGGTTGTGTAGACAAGTAGAATCACTATATGTGTAGCTGGTGTAGAAAAAATAAAATCACTATATGTTGAGCTGGTGTAGACAAGTGGAATCACTATATGTTAAGCTTGTGTAGACAAGTATAATCACTATATGTTATACTTGTATAGACAAGTAAAATCACTAATATGTTCAACTTGTGCAGACAAGTAGAATCACTATATGTTAAACTTGTGTAGACAGGTAGAATCACTATATGTTTAACTTGTGTAGACAAGTGGAATCACTATAAGTTAAGCTTGTGTAGATAAGTAGAAGCACTATATGTTAAGTTTGTGTAGGCAAGTGGAATCACTATATGTTTAAATTTTGTAGACAAGTGGAATCCTCATATGTTCAGCTTGTGTAGACAAGCAGAATCACTATATGTGTAGCTGGTGTAGACAAGTGGAATCACTATATGTTAAGCTTGTGTAGACAAGTATAATTACTATATGCTTAACTTGTGTAGACAAGTGGAATCACTATATGTTAAGCTTGTTAAGATAAGTAGAATCCCTATATGTTAAGCTTGTGTAGGCAAGTGTAATCACTATATGTTTAGCTTTTGTAGACAAGTGGACTCATTATATATTGAAGCTTGTGTAGACAAGTAGAATCACTATATGTTAAACTTGTGTAGGCAAGTGGAGTCTCTATATGTTAAGTTGGTGTAGACAAGAAGAATCACTATAGGTTAAACTTGTGCAGACAAGTAGAATCACTATATGTTAAACTTGTATAGACAAGTAGAATCACTAATATGTTCAACTTGTGCAGACAAGTAGAATCACTATATGTTAAACTTGTGTAGACAAGTAGAATCACTATATGTTAAACTTGTGCAGACAAGTAGAATCACTATATGTTAAACTTGTGCAGACAAGTAGAATCACTATATGTTAAACTTGTGTAGACAAGTAGAATCACTATATGTTTAACTTGTGTAGACAAGTAGAATCACTATATGGTAAACTTGTGTAGACAAGTAGAATCACTATTTGTTTAACATTTGTAGACAAGTAGAATAACTATATGTTAAACTTGTGTAGGCGACTAGAATCACTATATATTTAACTTGTGTAGGCAAGTGGAGTCACTTTATGTTAAACTTGTGTAGACAAGTGGAATCACTATATGTTGAGCATGTGTAGACAAGTGGAATCGCTATATGTTAAGCTTGTGTAGACAAGTAGAATCACTATATGTTAAGCTTGTGTAGACAAGTGGAATCACTATATGTTAAGCTTGTGTAGACAAGTAGAATTACTATATGTTAAGTTTGTGTAGACAAATGGAATCATTATATATGTTAAGCTTATGTAGACAAGTAGAATCACTATATGTGTAGCTGGTGTAGAAAAATAGAATCACTATATGTTAAGCTGGTGTAGGCAAGTGGGATCACTATATGTTAAGCTTGTGTAGACAAGTAGAATCACTATATGTGTAGCTTGTGTAGTCAAGTGGAATCACTATATGTTAAGCTTGTGTAGACAAGAAGAATTACTATATGTTTAACTTGTGTAGACAAGTGGAATCACTATAACTTAAGCTTGTGTAGATAAGTAGACTCACTATAAGTTAAGTTTGTGTAGGCAAGTGGAATCACTATATGTTTAACTTTTGTAGACAAGTGAAACCACTATATGTTACGCTTGTGTAAACAAGTGGAATCAATATATGTTAAGCTTGTGTAGACAAGTGGAATCCTTATATGTTCAGCTTGTGTAGACAAGCAGAATCACTATATGTGTAGCTGGTGTAGACAAGTGGAATCACTATCTGTTAAGCTTGTGTAGACATGTAGAATTACTATATGCTTAAATTGTGTACACTGCGAAAAAGACATGGATATACGGAAGTGTACGGAATTCCGTATATCATTAATATACGTGTAAGAATACGGGAAACTTGAAATACGGAGATGTACGGGACCGTATATTATATCAGTCCGTATATGACTAGTATACGAACTCCGTACACTCGTAATATATGGGAATTTTGATATACGAAGTCCGTATTTTACTAATATACGGACTTTTTATGACAAGTCCGTATATTACTAAAATACGAAATTCCGTATTCGTGCAAATACGGATTCTGTATATAGAAATAGCGAATGATACCGTCAGTGCTCAGAACGTGTAAGACATCCACCTGTAGCATGCAGACGCGGTATTCTAGCTCAATACCGCTGTGTAATAGCGAATACTTTACAATTGCGATTGACGATTAGATAGTACGTTTTTGTATTTTGCATCTATGGTGAATCATGTTATTTTGTAATTTCTTTTTCATTATCATTATATTTTATAATGATGAGCCAAACAAATGAAAATGATAAATTTGAAATTGTGATTTTCAAAACATGAATTAATTATATTAAAATCGTGAATCTGTGAAGTTGAAATCGTGAAAGTTAAAATAATTGTGAAATCACGAAGATAAATTCGGGATTGTCCACACAGCATTTAAATTTTACATTAATATATCTCCTACAAAAAATAGGCTATACATAATATAATACATGTACTTGCATATGTAAATAAAAATCAACAATTATATCTCATTCATTCATTCATTCATTCATTCATTCATTCATTCATTCATTCATTCATTCATTCATTCATTCATGTTCATTCATTCATTCATCCATCATTCATTCATTCACTGAATCAATCAACCAATCATTCATTCATTCATTTATTTATTTATTTATTTATTTATTCATTCATTTATTCATCATTCATCATTCATTCATTCATTCATTCATTAATTCATTCATTCATTCATCCTTCATCATTCATTCATTCATTCATTCATTCATCCATCCATCATTCATTCATTCACTGAATCAATCAACCAATCATTTATTAATTTATTCATTCATCACTCATTTATTCTTATATTTATTTATTCATTTATTTATTTATTTATTTATTTATTCATTTATCTATTTATTTATTTAATAAAATAGGCTATACATAATATAATACTTGTACTTGCATATGTAAATAAATCAACAATGATATTTCATTCATTCATTCATTCATTCATTCATTCATTCATCATTCATTCATTCATATTCATTCATCCATCCATCCATGCCACCCTTCATTCATTCATTCACTGAATCAATCAACCAAACATTCATTCATTCATTCATTTATTTATTTATTTATTTATTCATTCATCATTCATTCATTCATTCATTCAGTCATCCATTCATCATTCATGCATTCATTCATCCATCCATCATGCATTCATTCATTCACTGAATCATCAACCAATCATTTATTCATACATTCATTCATTCATCACTCATTTATTCTTATATTATATTTATTTATTTATTATTTATTTATTTATTTATTTATTTATTTAATAAAATAAT
>NW_026858168.1:0-10934 GCF_026571515.1 Ruditapes philippinarum
ATTTAAAATAAAAATACTAAGCTGTTTACGCTCCAGCTGGCTAAGCAATCTAGCGGAGGCATTCCATAATAGAGTGTAAAAATGCTCTGCTGTTATGCTCAGCTGGGTAAGCAATCTAGCGGGGCATTCCAAAATATAATGTTAAAATGCTCTGCTGTTATGCTCAGCTGGCTAAGCAATCAAGCGGGGCATTCCAAAATACAGTGTAAAATACTCTGCTGTTATATCAGCTGGCTAAGCAATCTAACGGGGCATTACTAAATATAGTGTAAAAATACTCTGCTGTTATGCTCAGCTGGGTAAGCAATGTAGCGGAACATTCCAAAATATAGTGCGAACAATGCTCTGCTGGTATGCTCAGCTGGCTAAGCAATCTAGCAGGACATTGCTATATATAGTGTTAAAAATGCTCAGCTAGCTAGGCAATCCAGCAAAGCATTCTGAAAATTAGTGTAAAAATGTTCTGCCGGAATGCTGAGCTGTCTATGCAAACTAGCAGGGCATTCTTAAATAAAGTATAAATTTCGTTGGTCTGCAACTGATTATTTTGCACTCGTAGACTTTCTGAAATATTTAGTGCCAATGCAGATAATGACAGCTGACTTCTACGGGATCCTCAAGTGTCTCCGACTTATTCTGGGACGACGCAGGCTATCACTATGTTTAGTAATGCCCAGCTAGATTGCCTAGCCAGCTGAGCGTTCTAGCAGAGCATTTTTACACTATATTTAGTAATGCCCTGCTAGATTGCTTAGCCAGCTTAGCATTCCAGAATAGCATTTGTACACTATATTTAGTAATGTCCTGCTAGATTGCCTAGCCAGCTTAGCATTCCAGCAGAGCATTTTAACACTATATTTAGTAATTCCCTGCTAGATTGTCTAGTCAGCTTAGCATTCCAGCAGAGCATTTTTACACTATATTTAGGAATGCCCTGCTAGATGCCCAAAACAGCTGAGCATTTCAGCAGAGCATTGACTTCCCTATATAAATTGAAATACCCTTTTGCTTAGCTCACTGGTCACTGCTAACTTCTCACATACATAAAATAGAGAAAAACAGAATCCCTAAAGAAGGTCCAACACAACACAATTGAAAATGTTGCAGGCTCGGTTTGATTGAGCCTGTTCATGGACGGTATTGGAAAGTGCAAGTTACCGACCACGCCCCCTAGCACCGGCTTAAGCAGAATTTAACATATACTAATCATGGTAATGGTGAAATTTAAAAACATCCGCAGATATGTTCATAGGGCGGTTATCATGAAACCTTCAATGTGACACAGTAGTGCCATTCCATGAAAAGCGGCGTATGGTCCCCAAATAAAAGAATGCTTTTGCCCTAAACGAGAAAACAATGGGCGGAACTAAATAAAATGGAATTTAGAAAGGGGATCTGAGGTTATGAAGCCTGCATATCACAGATACGACGTCAAAAGACAAATTTAAAAAGCAGGCAACATATCCTAAGGGTGATTATTCAGTATTCAAGTAGGAATACTGGAACCACCCAAGATGAAAATGTCTAAATAGATGAAACTAAAAGTACCACATAACATGTAAACACAACAACAATGTCGTGCTGAACGATCTTCAAGTATCGAAAATATAACATCATTGATTAAATGTACATAAACCTACGGCTTCAGAACAGTTTGATAAACCTTGATATGAATTTGTAGAACAATGTGTGAGTGAGTCATTTAATAAAATGAATATCAGTAATAATGTGACTATAGCCGAGGAAAATGTAAAGTCAGCCATTCAGACTTTATCGAGAGGTAAGGCAAGCGGACCGGATGGTATTGCCCACGAACACTTGTTACATGGCGCGGATATATTATCACCGTTATTAGCGAATTTCGATACATTGACATTAAGAGGTGGTGAAATGCAGATTCGTTAAAACGCCGTCAAATTATTACTCTTCATAAAGGTGGCAATAAGAAACACGACGACCCCAACAGTTATAGAGCCATTAGTCTGACTTCATCAATACTTAAAGTGTATGAAATAAATTTGCTTAGGGAATGTAAAAAACACATATTATCCTCCATTAGTTCTCAACAAGGTGCGTTTCAGGAGCACCTCGGCTGTTTAATGACCTCTTTTTCATTAAGGAAGTGCATGCATTTTTCACGTGAAAACTCTTCATCCGTCTACATGTGTTTTCTAGACTGCAGACAGGCTTTCGACCACGTCTGGACAAATGGTTTATTTTACAAATTACTACATACTATTTCTGACAACGTCGAACACATAAATACCAACATTTTAAAGTCGTTTTACGATATGTATAAAATGTTTACAGTTATGTACAGTTCTAAGGCACAGTTTCTAACTAATTCCCAATACTGCAAGGTACTCGACAGGGAGGAATCAGTTCACCATCAATGTATCTTGTCTTCATAAATGGATTGATCCGCGAGTTGGAAGACAGTGCGAATGACGTTTACATTTACAATTTAAATATGTCGTGCTCCACCGTTGCCGATGACATGGTACTGGTATCATTCTCGAGCGATGGTCGAGATAACATGCTGAAGATTTGTAACATTTACTCGAGAAAATGGCGCTTCCTATACAACCCTTCAAAACGCGCTGTTAAAACGTTTAACCCAGCTATTCTAGTGCATGACTCGGTGATATTTTCTCTTGGAAATGACGGCATAACTATTAACTTCACATATAAGCATTTAGGTGTTGAATGTGATCAGCATTTGTCAACGATGAAGTCAATGAAAGATGCATTCGTTAAGTTACGTGGTACGTAACTAAGCATTTGTAGCAGTGGATTGCATCCAGTTTCTATAAGTCCTGCTACACTCCGAAAAATATACATGACAGTTGTTGTACCTAAAGCGCTATATGGTTGTGAAAACTGGACCTCTTACTCAAATAAACTCATATCCAATTTAGAATAAGCACACAACTTTTGTGTTAAATTTATACAAAATTTTCATGAATCTATTTCCACAAAGTTTGCATTATGTATGTTGACTTTTATTATATACTAAACATACTTACTATAATACATTACAGGAAAGTACAGTTATTTGGTCAATTATGCCGATTGCCATCTAAATATCTCGCTAAACAGATATTTGTTAATAGATTGATTAGATATGTGAATGTGGATAAACAGAAACATGGATTTATTTCAGACATATATAGATTACTGCAGAAATATGATCTGTTGTACGTCATTTATATTTTTATTGAAACCGGTGTGTTTCAATTTAAATCAAAATGGAAGAAAATTTTATAGATGAAGGTAATCAATGAATCAACAAAAGAGTTATTCTTAGAAACTTTAACGCCACAAGTGCCAGCATTAACATTTCTACTTCATCCTTATAAGATTTCCTCTTTATGGATTATTGTTCGACAAAATCCGGGTCTAAAATGGGTTGCTGAAATACTTGCCAAGGCAGTTGGACACAGGATGTGTTTTTCATATGTGAGTCGTTGTAGCATTTGCAATCTTCTTACAAATGATATTACAGAACATCTAATGTGTTTTTATCACAGAAAAGAGACTGAAAGACGTGCCTTCTGGAACGCTATTATATCAAATTTAGGTTTTGACCAATACAGCACATTTATATGCCATGACTACATATATCAATGTGAAATGTTGTTATATATCTCATGTAAAATTATTGATAATGTACATGTCAACTTTCATATTGCTATCGCGCTTGCAAAACTTTTATCTTCACGTTAAAAAAAGAAGCAGGCAATTGTATCGCTTTATAGTACATGTAGTATTTTTCTCAGACATAAACTGTATAGTTATTTTTTATTTACCTGCTCCCTGTTTTATTGTTTTTTTTTGTTTTTTTTTCAATAATTAAGAACATTGATTTATTTAGGAATAATGCTAATGACATCCGTTTATTGACAGTCATTTATAAAGCATGAACACAAAGACTGTACCGTCACTTTCTCTTAATTCTTCGTTTTTCGATTAAGATTCAGTTATTGGTACGGGACTTAGTAACTTTGTTTTTTTTGTCACCTAGGATGAATATACCAATGTTCATGTTTAAAATGAATGATTTAAAACATAGTCTTAACTTTCGCTCTCGTTTAAAACAATATACACCCATAAGTAATATCTTATTTTACAATTGTAAAAGAACTTCATTTTATTGTATCTATTATATTACAATGTAATGCATTTGTATATAATTCTCTTCTGTTGTATATACATTATATATACTTTGTAAATATGTTACGCTCTCCAATTTTGGGGGATAATAAAATATAATATATCATTTCATGACTGCTTTTAGCACTTACATCGAAGTTTACGTAACAGTACAGTTTGCATGTTAAGACTATTAACATTGACCAGACATCCTCATAGCTATCATAATTAATTATATTCGGTAAACTTTGGTTGCAGGCGATTTTTTATGATCATATATATATATATATATATATTTTCATGAGTTTACACATGTTCCCTATTAGAAATCAAGGTATACATTAGCTAAAATCCGTAAAAGTCTGTATCGGATATCAATAAAAACAGAGAGAAATATAATCACTTAAAAACATCAGACATGGCAAACTTGAAATGAAAATGTTGCAAATAACCCTTAGCAGGAAGTGGATAGTTAAATATTTTACTGTTTAGCCACGAATGTGCGGTTTTTACTAAGAATCGGATTGAATTTCAGACAATTTCCTAATGCATTTTTACCTGTAGTATTAAGTTACAGATTTAATCCTTCTGTTGATATGACCTCTTATTTTGCTCTCAAGTACGTGTGTAAAGTTTAAATTTATTCCCTTCAGTAGTTCTAGAGACACACACTTGCACACAAAAGCTTAACAAAATTGTGGCGCCGAAGACGATCGACGTATGAGTGAGTTCAAAAGCTCTCCCTCCTATTCTCTGAATAGTCGAACTAAAATTGATTCATAAAGACTAAAAGACTGAGCAAAGCCTTGTTGGTAAATGGACAAAACTCAAGGATAAAAAACAAACCGCCTTACAATACATAGCTACATCAGAACAATATCACGTTAGTGTCAATACATGTATATGTTCTGATATTCAGATATTGCAACTTTGCATATAATTTACGTTAACCTTATTCACCTATTCAAAATATAGCAAGTTACTAATCTTCCACGCAGTGATCTCCCCTTACAAGATTAGATCTCTGCCATCACAACATTTTCGTCAAGATTTTTGACGATATGAATCTTTTCAATTTTTATATTTATTTTAAAAAGTGAACACGGTTTTGCTAATAAAGCAAGACCGTAGGTTGTTAGATGTGAATTAAAAAAAACTGAATGTTCGTGTTTGTATGGCGTAAATAAAACATTAATTATAATGTTCAATATCACATCGTTTATTTCCAAAACAATGGTCGCTTTCGAAACAAAAATCATTCAAGCAATTAATAATTTCGATTCTACAATTAACAAAAAAAAAAACAAGACACAAGAGCTCAAGTTATAATGTCGTTGTTTATTACAGATAAAACAATTGTTCAACGATTTCTTTGGCGTATCCGCCATCTTGACACAATCAGTGATAAGACAATCATCACGTGATTTGTGTAAAGGCCGTAGCGTAACTGGTGCGCGGAGTTTGGCAAGTTACATGTCACTGATACAACTGAAAATAGAGTTTCCTTTTAAAAGGAAAGGCTTGCACAGTTGTGCCTTCATAAAGTGTTTATTTAGTTGTTTTTTTTTTGTAAAAACGAATATTTTTTGTCAAAACAATTTGAAATCTATTCTCTACTGTATTGTATAAAACTTGTAAAGAAAATAATCAATCATAAAAATACTAAACTATTCTATCATTTTGAAAAAGGAAACAAGTGTGAACTTTCATTTCCAGAAAAATCATTCGTTTTGGCAGTTTCTAATTTCATTTATATAGCATCTTTATGGACAAGTAAATGCACTAAAATACTTCGTTTACGTGGTACCAATTAAATAAGCCATGTATCAAAACTATGTTACACAACCACAGATACCGGTAAGGTTAATGATATGCATGGGCTATTTTTGGATTACCTCACTGCGTTCATTAGATCTAAATATAACTCGATCATGCACTAATATTCTCTGTGATTTGGTAAGCAAGACCACCCTTTGGAGACGTAAACCATCCTCTATTGTATAAGGTATATATGTTAATTAATATACAAAAACTAATACAGACAAAAAACAATTATAAAAGAAACTAACTTTTGCGTCTTGAAAAAGAATTGAAACGTAACAATTTCGTTTATAATTTATTACGGTTTTAAACGATAAATCAAGTAAAATAGAAATCCTATTTATATAAAACAAACTGGGATTACCGAAGTAAACTAAAATAGCTTAGATTTCCGTAATATTACTTTTCGTCTGATTCTGCAGTATGACGGATTCGCCCGAATTGTCACGATTGCAATCGGAACTACATCGGCTATAATCATTAAACCGAAGAGTGACGGAAAGGGCCAAAAAGTTGCGATTGGCACGATTGCAGTTGGTTTCTCGTTCAATCATGCACTAACAAATGTAAGCAGGAAACCACATAACCGGAACAAGTTTTCCAAAACAAATGGGCTTGCAGCCGTGGCTGCAAGCCAAAAAGAAACGTTTTAATATATGTTGTTTTATATTTCTTCTAACTCTGATATGGAAAGTATGAGTTTTAGAACGTTATAATATTAGTTTAAGCGCACGTAAATTATAAAGCACAAGAAGGAAGTAGCGCTGAAATGTGAAAGCATTTGTAATTAAAGTATCAAATTGTAAACAAAATAAATTTTGACTTCCATACAAAATTACTTAATCACTAGGTAAGTATGATACTTATTGACAAAAAACACCATTAGGCAAAAGTTGTGCAGTTATATAGACGATGAGTAGGATTTCGAACCCTTAGCAGGACAGCAAAATAACATGCTGTTGGGAACTGTTTCCGAGACATGGTTAGCCTTTAAATCTTTTGTACTTGTTGACTATAATCCAATGAAATAGCCTTGGCAGATATTTGCCCTCCGAGATACATAAAAGGTTTTTAAAGGTGTAAAAATATGTGAATGTCTCATAGACTTCTCGTATGTGCCAGACGATTATTCTTTGTGATTTTCAGCTTAGCCTCTTGGGTATTTTGTTATTTCCATTAGTATATATCTTTTCTATTGATATAAAACTTAGATAATTTATAACACTTCATCAAATTTAAGTTACTGTTGTTAAAATATCATACTACACATTTTGTCATCAAGGTCAAAATAATAATCACTAAAAAAATAAAAGACGAAGAAACTGCCACAAAATATACTAATATTAAGAGTTGGACATTTGTAATACAACTAGGACACGCTAAAAATAAATATTTATTCTTTACTTTATGTTTTTCAAAATACAAGAATATTTGCATAACCAATGACGTCTCGATGAGTTATTTAAAATGATGAGATCATTCGAAACTTTGCAGAAATGTGGGAAATGCTGTTTATATATTTCAAAAACACACACAGCCTTTTTAATAAAACATGCTACGCTGAAATCTTAAGAAATATCACAGGCATCTGCTTGGAGAATATTTGAATTGTTCCCTGAAATTTGATCAAGAGTAAAGTTGTTAACATGGAACACCACAGAAACTGTTAAAAATATTCCTGACATTAATGGTTTGTATATTGTATTTCCAACTTCACTGTGCTTATTCACTACTTTCCCTATTGAAGATACCTTAAACACAACTTCATATTGAAACTATCACGTCAGATTTTTTTTCTTCATTCTGCGTCTCGTGCAATTTAAGCCACGTAAGAATTTACAATAGTTCGTGTAATTGATGCTTAAAAATAACAATTCTTTTTTGTATTGCAACTTTCTTTCTACGAGTAAAAGGATCTCAACAGGTGTTCTTTATATTGCTAATAGATTGTCTTAAATAAAAAACGTACTTACCGTTTCGTAATGAGGTCAACCACTGAAGTCAATACAATTATAATTGTATTTAACGTCATGTTGTACCTTATTGTTTACAATCTTGATAGTTCAGTGAAAAGAGAATGATATAGCGGGTACATACCTTGCAAAATATGATAAATGCCCTTCCTTGTTAATTTTATAATGCACATGATAATGGAAAAGTACAGCCCTGCAGAACATTGTGCAAATGCTTGTTTTATTATACTGCTCTGCAGGTCATTTACAGTACATCCCTTAAAGAACGGTCCTGTACAGGAACAACAATGCCTTCTAAATGCGTTAAACATATACAGGAATTACAGTGCTTTTCCAATATCAATCACAATCATCAAAAAAGAATCACAAACAGTTTTTGTCTGTATCGTTGAACGTTGCAGATCAAGATGTAGAAGCCAATATTCTATCTTAATTTGTGGAAAGGTAATCACCTAGCAACCATTAAAAAGTCAATTATTACATTTTTGCGTTGAACTGTATATTACGAAGTCTCCTTTATATATTTCATTATTTGTAATGAAACTAGCAATAGCATATATAGTTCAAAACTTTAAAAGATAGTGTAACACCTAATGTCTTTATTGTCAACACATATAGAAGAAAAAAACGTTTATATTTATGAAATAGATATACATTTTAAGCGTTTTGATTTAGAATGATGCAGAGTTCGAGTCTTGTAATTATTTACAAATCATTCGAATCATAATACAACGAGACAATGCAATTGAAGATATTACCTTTCTATTATGCTTCTTTTATGCTCTAAAAAGAAAAAAATACGTTGAAGAAACAGAGCGCAAAGTTATTCCTTGGCGTCATTTAGTTTATTGCCGTCACATTCGATGTATTATGACGTGTCAGAATTCCTTTTTTACCTTGCATGCATCGTACAGAAATTGTTAGCGGGACATAATGCTAGTACATGTATGTTTCATTAGTGATTAAAAATGATACATCAAATGAAATAAATGTATTTGAAAAATGAACTATCCCTTTCATGCATTCGCCTTTAATTCAAAGTATTTAATCTAAATATGTATTCAAGTCTCACCAAAAGTATTTTAATGTGCAGATATTCTTAGAAGGTACCTCTATCAATTATCTTTTTTGCTGTGTTGTATCATAAAATATTTTAGATAAGTAAATAATTCTTTTTTTCTGAGTATGCATAAAAAATAACATATTATTTATTATAAAAGTTAATGACATTTCCAGACTTACTCTGTACACACACCCTAAATTTGTAAAGGGTCGTTAACAATAACAGGTGTCGCTGGCAAATATCTAAGTTATTAGCAGACAATAACTGTCATATTTTATATCAATATTACATATAAATGGTTTCACAGATTGTTAATGTAATTTTCGTATAAATTAATATTCGCAAAATATATAGGTCGTAAAGCATTTGCCTGTTCGAACATTTTATTACCACAATCAACTTGCAGTCATGCATAGTTTTCTACCATAAACAATTTTGGAGCTAGAATACATTTGTATGAATTGCTTGCAGACATATTGCCTTTAAATGTCAATGTTCAGTACCTTAATTTCCCAAGTGTTTGGATATAGATATTAACATCCGTGCACCGAAGAAATTGCTGAGTAAAAGATAAGTTAGAAATAGTGTGCAAAAACATAAGACTACCTCAAAAAGCTCAATATGTTATTAGTAAATGGATTTTAATCCTCATAAGTACGTGTCGTTTCAAGCTATATGACTTCAATTATTCATTGCAAACTTTATCTTATGATTTGCGATCATAAATTGACTAATAAGTAAAATAGTGGTTAAAATAATAAAATAAGCTTCAAGCAAATACTCCAGGTAAAATGGATATTTTGAAAACCACACATAAAAGCAAGAGCACCCGTTAAATTTTAACCTTGCAGTTAGTACACTGCCTGATAAAGTTGTAAAATGAGATCAAAGGAGCTTGCCGTACGTGTGTAGTCTACAATCATGGTTGTCACCATTATCTTACGGTGTCCTTATCGTGCCATTTAGAATGTCGTCCGTCGCGTCTAAGGGTAGACACACGACAATGCGAAGTGACATCGCGACAATGCGAAGCGACGCTCAACAACGCGAAGCGATATTCGACAATGCGAAGCGACGCTGGACAGTGTCAAACGATATGTCGCACTGTCGCCTAGAAATGTCGCGGTAAAAAAGGGCGACATTTAAGAAATGTCGCTTCGCGTTGTCGAGTGTCGCTTCGCATTGTCGAGCGTCGCTTCGCGTTGTCGCGATGTCACTTCGTGTTGTCGCGATGTCACTTCGCGTTGTCGCATTGTCACTTCGCATTGTCGAGTGTCGAGGTTGGTAGAAGTGCATACCACGACACTCGACAATGCGAAACGACAACTCGACAATGCGATACGACGCTCGACAATGCGAAGTGACACTCGACATCGCGAAGCGACATTTTTAAAATGTCGAGTAAATGTCGCGTTATTTTTATGATTTTTACACCGCGACGCTCAACATTGCGAAGCGACACTCGACAATGCGAAGCGACACTCGACAACGCGAAGCGATACTCGACAACGCGAAGCGACACTCGACAATGCGAAGCGACATTTGGAATAATATCGTATCGCATTGTCGTGCGTCTACCGTTGCTTGGTCAGAATTTACTAACTCACCGACAAACGGTGCGATCATGAAAGGGGTCGCACTAAACTGCTGACGAATTAGCTGACGATATAGATATATAGGAAACTGCTGACCAGTTAAATAAAGAAGGATTATCGGAAAATGCTGACCAGTTACACAAAGAAGGGAAACATTGAAGGTGTGAAGTTATATAAACACGCCGTAGGGGTAATAAAAAGATGGGAAATTACTTTATTCTTTTAATTATATTTTTAATTTTTGCATTTATATGACTATGTTATAAACTAAATTAATATATACATTTAAAGTAACCATAATATCATACATTTTAACACGGATTTACATTC